>NW_025920173.1:142639-312499 GCF_902686445.1 Sciurus carolinensis | reverse complement strand
GCCACACTTTTGTCACACTGACAACAAGCTAACCACATGCTGATGATGCTATGTTGACTGTGTTCAGGGGAAGGCCTTGTTCATCCCCCACTTGTCCCCTCATTCTGTCAGCATTCCACAAGTCCTCTTTGGGCCTAGGAACTGACAGGCACTGGCCATGTAGAGACCAGATAATCACCAGTCAGTCCTCACTCTGGCCTTGAGGGCAGTGATCACTGGGACAGAACCTATCTGCCTATCTGTACTATCAAATTCTAGTTAGCTAACAGTGTTCATCAGATTTCCACATACTATGTGCATACCTCTCGACATCCTGGTTGGGAGAGAGGGCAAAGCACAGGTGGGTGAGTCCCCCTGTAGACACCCTCTTCTTTAGCCAGTTCAGCCTTGTTGTGCTCCTCCCCAACTGTGTGAGCAACTCCTGACTTCACTGTGTACAGAAGACTACTAAAAAGGGCTATACCCTGGGGCCCTAGAGGACCAAACTCTGGAAGAATATCAAAACAAACAGCCAACGCAAGCTCATTGGAAAATGCATGGGACAGAGGGTACAAAGGAAGCTGGTCCAGTTGGAACAGAGGGCTGGCACCAGAAGCTAGACTGAACCACATTGTATGGAATGATGGGTCCTGATGGCATCCCTCAGTCACCACAGTTCTGTGTGGCTGCTCCATGACAGTAGATGAATGAGAGCGAGCTCTCAGAAGAGCCCTTGGGCAGCAGAGGGCCAGAAACACCCATGGAGCAGGAGGCAGGAAGACTACCAGGTTCAAGAGTTCTTGTTAGAGCCCTGCCTGCAGCAGGAGACAAGGGATGATTCTAGGAGCAGAAAGGCAAGGTCAGACAGAGGTTGGTTACTGACAAACAGATGGTAATAAAGGAAAGGGATATTTAGGGCAAATGTTGCAAAAGCCTTAAAACTAAGAAAAACTAAGAAACTTGGAAAGAAAGATGGGTTTAAAGCACATGAACAAAACTGGAACCAAAAGCATACCTGACAGGCATGCTGAGAGGAGGTCTGGTTCTGGATGTGCTAAGATGGTGGAAGTCTGTTGGGGGAGGGAACACACCTAAAAATCAAGGGTGACACCAACCAGGTATGCACATCTGTACTTACAAAAATGGTCAGGAGAAACTCACAAGGGAACTCTATGCAGGCTGAATCAGAATTCACAGGAGAAAAACAGCTACACTTATGCTCCTTGCTGCACTGAGCTTCCTGAGCCTTCAGAACTCCACCTGCTCTCAGACTTTGAAACCAGTGGGAGAATCAGGGGTCTAAGACCAGAGTCTGCATGGACCATGCATTCCTGTAACTCTGCCTATAGTGCTCACTTGGTGGATAAGGCTATGCCTGCCCTTTGGAGTCCAGCCACATTGGAAGGAAGAACCACTGCAAGACAGGATGAGCCAGGCAAACCCACCCATGCAAGGGGGACCTGGTAGATCTTGCAAGAAAGAGGTGAGTCCCAGGAGGTAGAAGCTGAGGGAATGTGATGGGGAAGGCTAAGCATGACTCATGCAGCAAAGGGCAGATCACATTCCTCTTGCAGAGGCCACTCAACATCCAGAGAGCCACTCCCCAGCTCCTTCCATGCCCTTCCCTTGTGAGGATCTCCTGATTAGAATACACATTCTCCCATCCTATGTCACCTCTGACACTCCTCAAACTGTTCTCTTGCTCCCAATTAGACATAGTGAGGGTCTCTGTGTTACTACCTTCATCTCAGCTCTTCTCATGTGGCATATTTATAATTCATAGTTTGCTGCACATTGCATGCTGTGAGCTTCTGGAAGCCTGAAATTCCAGCTGCCACCGAGTTCACACTCCAGGCTCAGCATCAGCTTAGCATACACTACATGCTCATAAAAGTTTTCAACGGGATACTACCCAATCCACAGTAAAATTGGAAACTCTTTGTTTTAAGGGTCAATATAAATGCAAAGCACAGTATATCTACTTTTTCTCCACTGATTCTTAAAAGGATTTGGAGGATCAATGGTACAGAATAGAGGACACGGACACAAACTCAAATAAATACAATTTTCTCATACTAGACAAAGGGACCAAAAATATGCAATGGATAAAAGATAGCCTCTTCAACAAATGGTGCTGGGAGAATTGGAAATCCATATGCAGAATGAAACTAAACCCATATCTCTCACCATGCACGAAACTAAACTCAAAATGGATTAAGGATCTCGGAATCAGACCAGAGACCTTGCATCTTATAGAAGAAAAAGAAGGCCCAGAGCTTCAAAATGGCAGCTTAGGACCAGATTTCCTCAACAGGACTCCCATAGCACAAGAAATAAAAGCAAGATTAATAACTGGGATAGATTCAAACTAAAAAGCTTTCTCTCAGCAAAGGAAACTATCAGCAATGCGAAGAAAGAGCCTACAGAGTGGGAGAAAATCTTTGCCAATCATACTTCAGATAGAGCACTAATCTCCAGAATCTATAAAGAACTCAAAAACTCTACACCAAGAATGCAAATAATCCAATCGACAAATGGGCTAAGGAAATGAATAGACAATTCACAGAAGAAGATCTACAAGCAATCAACAAACATATGGAAAAATGTTCAACATCTCTAGTAATAAGAGAAATGCAAATCAAAACCACCCTAAGATTCCATCTCACCCCAATTAGAATGGCAATTATCAATAATACAAGCAACAACAGGTGTTGGCGAGGATGTGGGGAGAAAGGTACACTCATACATTGCTGGTGGGGTTGCAAATTAGTGCAGCCACTCTGGAAAGCAGTGTGGAGACTCCTTAGAAAACTTGGAATGGAACCACCATTTGACCCAGCTATTCCACTCCTTGGCCTATACCCAAAGGACTTAAAATCAGCATATTACAGAGATACAGTCACATCAATGTTCATAGCTGCTCAGTTCACAATAGCCAGATTGTGGAACCAACCTAGATGTCCTTCAATTGATGAATGGATAAAGAAAATGTGGTATATATATATATGGAATATTACTCAGCCATAAAGAATGATAAAATTATGGCCTTTGCAGGCAAATGGATGAAATTGGAGAATATCATGCTAAGTGAGATAAGCCAATCTCAAAAAACCAAAGGACGAATGAATCACTAATAATGGATGATGACACATAATGGGGGGTGGGAGGGGTTAGTGTTAGGGTTAGAGTTAGGTTTAGGGAGGGGGGCAAGAATGGAGGAAGTAAGGACTGTATAGAGGGAAAAGAGGGGTGGGAGGGGTGGGGGGAAGGGAAAAAATAACAGAATGAATCACAACATTACTCTATGTAAATTTATGATTACACAAATGGTCTGCCTTTATGCCATGTACAGACAGAGAAACAACATGTGTCCCATTTGTTTACAATAATAAAAAAAAAAGAAAAAAAACATTTGTCTTATAAAGTGAAATCTTACCAGTTTGGATTAATTGGGGGGTGGTCTAGATTAACAAAAAGCCACAATTAGAAATTTTAACTGTAAAGATGTGTTTGAACTTTCATTTTGAATTGGGTTAATGAGGTAGCATTGACATAGGTCAGTACTTGGGTTCCTACTCTTAAGAACAGATCAAGTAATTTAAATAAGTCTATGGATAGATTCCATGTATTATAATTGCAATCCTGTTCTTACAATTGAGTTGCTTAAGAACCCTTGATTTTCTTTTTTTAAGGTGGGGATCGTTTTGGAATTGCACTAATCATATCTTTGGTTTGTGCTCTCCTTCCCTCTTGCATGGCCTTTTTTCATTTATTTGGTAATTTTTAATAATGTCATAAGCACCCACAAAATCACCATCCAAAATCAGGATCTTGAGAATGAAATACATCAATTATCAGTAACCCTCTACCATTCCCTAGCCTCCCAGCCTCAAGTAGGGCCATCTCTACTATCAGTACCAGCATGTCAGGCTGTCTTTTCTGCACAAGTTTAAGGCATGCATCTTTACTTCTAGTGGTACATTTTTACTTTTATCTTTATTAAGAATACATAAGGCTGTAGGTAATCTGGGGGGCTCACTTTTCATTTAATATTTCTGAGATTTATAAAGCAGTATCTTTGGGTTCAATTGGCTAATTTGTATATGAAAGCTGCCTAAATATTCCATTTGGGGACTTTACCACCATTTTCTCATTGTCCATTGCTTATGGCACTTGGGTTGATTCCAGAATGTTGCTACTATTCATAGCACAGCTCTGATCATTCTCCCCTATAGGCAAGCACTGCTTTCAGGCCTCATACCTAAGATGCAAAAGGTATGTGATCCTTTACCTCTAGAGGGTAAGGCCAAACTTCTACTGATGTGGTTATGACAACTCACTCTCCCTGCAGCCACATGGTAGAGAGTCTGTAGGCCCCATTGCCTCCTGTATCCCCTCCAGTGCTTATAATCAGACTTTTTAATATCTGCCACTTGTTCTCAGTGTAGAACCAACAGAAGTCGTCAGCATATTTGAAGCAGTGGAATTGAAATAAACCAGTGTATTTAAATAAGAAAATGCCTGATTGCAAAACAACTCTGACTATAGAAAAGTTGCAATCATGAGAAAAAATTACAGTGATAGTTTACAGTTTACCATGGTTTAACCTTCCTTCACAATGTTCCTTCAAAATGGAACATTTTCCCCATTAAAAAGAAATCCACAATTGCAATTTACTTAAGGCCCCTTGGGAACACTTCTTCCACAACTTGTCTGATACTGAACACAGCTCTTCCAATGCTAAGCAATCCTAGGGTCCCCAAAGTGCCACTGCATTGGTCCAGGTGCCCAGAGAGAAGCTTCCATGCTGCAAAAGTTTGGTAACAAATAAGACGTAAAAACTGAAGATATGTTTAGAAATTCATACCATCTTCCTCATGGGAGGTTTTCACCTATGCCTCCTTGGATGAGAGTGTAAGGGATTAGAAGTTCCTATTAAACACTTACTAAAAGAATCCATTTTCAGAAATTCCTTTGTAGCATTTTACTTCCTTTCAGCAGCAAGATGCCATTCAGGAGAGCAAAACTGACTGTAGCATAAAAAGGACATGACAGGTGAGTGGTGGGAATTGAATGAAGGTATTCCTCAAGGCACAGGGACTCAATTTCTAGGGACATGGTAGATTTTACAACCACTAGAGAAGCAGTAACTCAACCCAGTATGAAGAAAGTCTGCTCACAGCACATCTTCTGGTGATTAAATTGCAAATCACTTATGTCCCATGATGAGCTAGACACTACCCAAATGAGAATCAGGATGGGACAGAGCACCTTCACTCCAGAGTGCTGCCATCTGCTTGGGATGCAAACCATGACATTATGGTAAAAAACCAAGGGATTATTGATATTAGGCACCACACAGGGGAGTAAGAACCTGATTTGGACTAGTAAGGATCAGGGTAGTTCCAAAGGAAACAGTAGAGAGTTGAACAGGGCCCTAAAGGGTGGTTAGAATGTGTACAGGAGAAGATGAAGGACAAACACAGAAGGGAGATGGGTCCACTCATTCAAAGTAGGTCAGTTGTACACTCCAGCACTGACCAGGCACCTCCTGTGCTCCAGGGCTGCCCAGGGACCAGGAGCACAGAGGTGGATGAAACAGATGACAGCTTCTGAAAGGCCTGGGAAGTTACCATTTCTGCAGGAATTTGAAGAGTGAAAAGAAACAACCAAAAGCAGCAGGCAGAACTTTATGGAGGGCAGAAAAGCACGTACAGAAGTTTAGGGTGAGAATGCCCCTGGTGCATCCAGGAGGGGAAGTGAGGTCAGGCCCCATGGGGAGATGCCAGGCGCACAAGGACTCAGGGCTGTGAAGGCAGGCAGATACTGATCCCACGGGTGTACAGCTTGGGGTAAGCAACATGAGCTGGAGTCTAAAGGCCATCAGAACCCTCAGGGAACTTGAATGTGTTTTCAGGGCTTTGTGATGGGTGAAAGGGGAAGGAAACAGAGACCCCAACATACCTGGGAAAGACCAGTCTGGCTAAAGGAAACAGGAGGTCATGAGTGGGAAGGAGGAGGAGAGAGCCAGAGAAGAGGGTGTGGCAGTGACTCAGTGGCAGGAAACAGAAACCTGTACCATGCGGGCAGACACCGGGGCAGAGGTGGAAGGACTAAAAATGCATTTTAATAGGTGATTGTAGTAAAAAGCACATGAGATTTACTATCTTAACCATTTTTTTGTAGACAGTAATGTTAAATCTATGTACCTTGCTTTATGAATATCACTAGAACTTGTTCATCTCAAGAAACTGAAACTCCAGAGCCATTGAAAGCTTCCCTTACCTCTCTACCAGCCCCCAATGAACAGCACTTCCTCTACTTTCTAAGAGTTCAGCAACTGTTTTCAATACTAAGAGGAATCACACAGCATGTGTCTTTTTGTGTCTGACTTATTTCCTGGGCATAATGTCCTCCAGGTATCATGTTATCGCAGGTGAGAGAATCTTCTTTTCAGTCTGAATAATTTACATGGTAGGTCTACACCACATTTTCTTTACCTACACATCTATAGGTGAACATTTAGATTACTTCTACCTCTTGGCTACTCTGACCATGATGCCTGAGTATGCATCACTGGTCACATGATACATATGATACATGACTATGCATGTATCTCTTTGAGGTCATGTTTTCAATTGTTTTGGAGATATACCTAGAAGTGGAATAGCTGGATCATATTAATTCTATTTTAATTTTTTTCTAGGAATCTCCATACTGTTTTCCATTGTGGTTCCACTATTTTATATTCCAACAAACCATGCATATGGGTTCCTATTTCTGCACATACTCACCAACTCTGATTTTTGTTTATTTATTTATTTTGGGTTCTGAGAGTTGTCATTCTCCTGGGTGAGATGGCATCTCATTGTGGTTTCCTTATTTCCTTTCTTCCTTTTCCCTTTCCTTTCCTTCCCTCCCTCCCTTTCCTACTGGGGACTGAAGCCAGGGGCATTTTACCACTGAGCCAACTGCCTGGGATTAAGAACAGCACACTCTAGAATGTCCAGCAGTCAGGAGAAATAAGACAACTGTGTGTGCATGTGAATATCTATTTATCCTTAATTAAAACAGAAGCTACAAAATGACATTCTTATATGCTTGGCTATTTTCTTAAAATATGATACTAATTTTGATAATAAAAACAGAAATTGCCATGGTCTGAAATCTAGGTCAGATCTTGACTGTTCTGATCTCGGCTCCAATCCTGAAGGCTGCCAGTGAGTCCTATTTCAGTACTGGCTTCTGTTAAATGAGGGGCTGGACCAGATGACCACTTTGGCCCTTCTGTTCTTGATATTACATGCAATGCTTCTCTCACCTAAGAGCTTCCTCAACTTCATAAGCACCCCACAGACTAGTTTGACTTCTGAAATGACCACCACACACACAGAGTCTGGGCAAAGCATCTCTACGAGACCAATCATGGAGACAATTCAGGACTTTGACAACTAAAATGGCATAACTGGGGAGACAAGCAGTTGTTTATTCTTGGGACCTGACACAATGAACATAACAGATTCTCTACCATGAGAACTACTGGATGGCTGGGTGATCAAGCCTAGAGGACTGAGGTGCCTGGGAAAGCTGGTATACATGATAACATGGTACCATGCAACCTCTTCTGGTGCTATAACCTAGACACGGTGTGTCTGCAGAACTATCTTCCATATGTTCAACAGTCAATCATTATGATAAAATGTTCCCATAAACTTGTATCTTTACAAGCTTTGCAGAAAGCACTTGCTTTCTCTATTTTTGATATTTGGAGTTCAGCCCCCTTCTCCTCAGTGCCTCAACATTCAGATTTGTGCACAAATCCCTTACTGATGTTAAATTATGCTCTCAATAGATCATCAACTATAGTCCAACTCACTCATTATAATCTGTTTATAACCCAAACCAGCCTCATTTTTAATTAGCTGGCCTGCTATGTACAAAGTCATATTCATGTTTAAACAGTCTACGCACCTGCTTATGGAGTGGGCATCTCTGGTGAGGCCTTCCAATCTGAAGGGAAAATTACCAAAAAGAATCAAGACAGCCCACCGTGTTTGCACACCAGAGACAAATACTTGTTTCTGCCATAGCAACCATGCATAGATGGTACACAAAAGTATGATTTTTCACAAATTTCTGATACTAGTTCAAACAGGTAGCTTATAAAAGAGAGGCCCTGGAGAGTTGTCTGGAAATGGCCTGGGACACTGTGCTTCCACCTTGAGTAGTAAGACTCTACCCACAGGGCCTCGCTCAATGGCAACATGCTGCTCCAGGGCCAAGTTGGTTGCTGCTGGAAGCACTACACTGCTCTTGAGCTCAAAATCACTGGGGTTTTCCACCAATGCTGTCACCCAGGTATTGTTTGTGGAACTTCAGAATTCTTGAAACCAGGCAGGCACAACCAACATCACAGGAGGTGATGGAGAGAAAGAAGACGGAGGCTGCAGAGAAAGAAGAAGGGCAGGGCATGGGAGTGCAATGCCATATGACTTCTTTGAAAAGCATCCCAGGGCCTTCTACAACTCAGGTCAGGCCCTTTCCATAGCTTTGCCATCATGGTGGTGCCTGAAGCAAGGGAATCAAGATGTTGCCTTTGCTTCTCGAGGATACATCAGACGCTCCTGGATAACTAGCTACTCCCTAAACATTTCCAAACTCATGACTTTTCAGAATCACCAGCTAGGGAAGTTCTCCTTTCAGGATCTGTGCATGAATGTGCCCAGGTACTATTATATGTTTTGAATACACATATAATTAGCCACGTGGAAGCTGTCACAAAGATCTTTCATATCACAAAAGAAAATAAAAATAAATACAGAGAATAAAGGCCAAATAAAAATACCTTTTTAAAATAAGACTAACCGGTCAGTGGTCATTAATGGATTAATGTACAAAAAATGATGTCTCTATGAAACTGAAGCCATCCTGCTAGTTTTCTGGTAATAAACACTGGGCATATTCTCAAGATAAAAGAAGCTGTCTCAACCCTGAAAAATGCTGGTCCATGCTGATGGATTAGGGCCCCCAGTGAAAGCTTTGGAGTGTCATTAAGAGCAAAGAGGAATGAAAGGGGAAACAATAGGAGCCTCATTACACATGGCTTATTAATACAGGGATCTGGGATATGCCACCTGTCAAATCATGTCCCCAAGACATAACACCACAGACAGAAAGAGCTTTCTCTTTGAAATAAGCAGTCTTGTTCTTTCTTCTAATACCACAGTATAGGTAGAAGAAGCTCTATGGATAACCCTAGAGAGGACTATCACATTTTCTGTCCATAATACTGCAGTTATTTTTTCCCTGTGGTGTATATCTTCTACATCATTTTCCTGGAAAATCTCCATGTAGGCCTACTTAACCAGCTCGCTCAAATTTTCATCTTTCCTGTATCAGAATGGGTTGCATTTGTAACACAGAAGTCATACAAATTGTCTACGAAGCTCTATTCTGTTTTTACAATAGGAGCTTACCAAAGAATGTGGGTCTGTGTTGGTCTTCATATTTCACATGCAATAGGTACCAAATGACAAGATCTTTTTTATACTTGTTTTTATTGTTTTATTATGAGAATTCCTTTCTTCTTCCTGTAGGCTCATCCCACTGGACAGACCTCCTCTATTTATACTTATCAATTATTTCCTTGTCTCTTTCTTTTCCTTTTCCCATCCAAGCTGTCCCTCCTTCCAGCAAAGTTCCACAAGTGGCACTGTTAACATTAAGTCTGACACTTCATTCCACACTGTGCTCCAACATGCTTTCCTCACATCTTCTCTCTTCTAGACCCTCTGGGCAAAGGGTTTAAACCTCTGAGGTTTCTATTGCTTTAAAATTGCTTCTCTCTTTTCAAGATTTTTCCCAGTCTTTCAATCCAACTTCTAATCCCACCTCCTTAGAAGCTGATATACTGAAGTGAAAGCTCAAAAAAATGTAAAGCCCGATACTTACAGACAGACTTATTTGTGAGGCAACATAAAACAAAGGACTGGATCTCGTGGTAAATACAAACATGGAAGAATTACTAGAACCAGGGAGAACCCACAGAGAGAGCATGTAGAGGCAGATGCCACAGCTGTGGTGGCATATCAAGAATGCCTTGCTGCCTCCTGTTCAGGCATCAGCACAAAGTGTGGATTTATGCTAGTGTATGCACGTCTCCTTTATAAGTTATTAACTGGAACAAAAGGGACAGTTTCTGAGCATGTTGGAAATCAGTGCCATAGTGTTGGACAGACTTAACACTGTGATTATAATAAATAATAAATTATAACCCTAGGCAATGAGGACATTTAATTTCTCAAGGGGAAACTTGAGTGTTCCTCTACATATAGGAAAGGAAAGGTTACTGAAAAGTCCTTAACCTTCAACTTCAAAGACTTTGTTAGTTTCATTGAATATCTTCTGTTAAGAGGCAGGTGACAGAGAAGCTGGAAGTGGACACTTAAGGCCTGGTGAGGGGAGCTGCAGGCTGCTCCAGTGCCCTGGGGCATGCAGGCCTGGTAGAACAATTCCCAACCATGAAAGTCACAGCCCAGAGGACAGGCCCAGAGGGTGCACTCACTGGAAGGCTGTGTGACTGGGGAAATAGTAGAGGCCTGAGTCTTCTCAGGTGCTTCCCCTTAGTCAGAGACTTGAGCCAGGTGGTAGAAGGAGGAAGCATGAGGGTAAGGGACACCTGCTCTGGCTCCAGACTGCCATAGTTTCCAGCACCTGAGTTCTCCACCTTAGTACCACTCACTTGGTAATAGTCTCAGAGACTTAGATGATTCACAAGTCTGAGAGCATCTTAATTATTATCCCCAGGGCTGGCATTCAGCTTCTGTAGATGCTCTATTAATCTAAATAAATGAATGAGTGTCATTCATTGTCTAATTGTGACTTCAGAATCTTTTGTGACAGCAAATCATACATCATCAGAGCAGTCGTTCAAACACTTGGGGACACTGGGCATACACCAATTGCTCTCACCAAGGCTGATGGTCACCGCTGCAATGACTGGTAGGACCAATCTTCAGGTTGAAGAGGAAGTTTGTAGTTGGTGCTCAGCTACACCTCCTGCTGGATGGTTTTGAGCAAGGTTGATGCCCTAAAAAGCTGTAAACAGGAGGAAGAATGTCATCCATTTCCCAGAAGTCAGTGTCGGCTGTTACACAATACAGACTTTTGCTTATATTGTGGTACACAACCCTAAATATATTTTTTAAAGGTCTGAAAAGAATCTTTATTTCCAGATATCTCTTTGTGGGCTTGAAGTGTCATATCATCCCCAGTAAATTATAGCTTCTGTAACCAAAAAATGCTAGCTTTGATTTAAAAAAAAGGTTCTCTTCATGTCCCCAGGCAGAAGGGTGAAGGGGATGGGAATGTGCCCATGTAGTGGAGTCACTCTGGAGAAGGACAAGACCAGGGAAAGGAAGAGGGGGCCACACTCTCAGGATGGTGGCAGCCTTTGTAGATGGTTCAGTTGCCTAATCACCCATCAAGCTCCCCAGGGCCAGGACTTACTGGAAAAGCTCTCCATGACCCACATCCACTCATATGGATCCCTTGAGACAGCCTTGCACACTGGAATGGACTCCTCCTTGAGGACTGGCCATGCCCACTGCATGGGCACCTTGAGGACCAGACAACTGGAATTCCTGATGGAGATCCTGTCCTGCTGTTTCTCCAAAGTGAAAGAAGAGCATTCTAAGATTGAGAGCCTTAGACTTAGGACAGTGCTGAGCAAGGAATGAGCCACTGAGCTGCCCTGTGACTTGGTAAGACTCAGTGCCTTAGCGCTCCCTCTCTGTGAAGGCAGTAATCATCCTTTGACTTCACAGGGTATTTTGAAGAAAAAAATTCAGTGGGTAAAAGTATTTGAAAATAGTAAATCAATATATCAATATAAATTTTAATTTTTTGCAGTCAGTAAATCAGAGTTAATTCTTTAAATTCCCTTTAATATTTTAAAAGTACAGTAAAGTGCCTTAACATTCCAGGAGATTATGGCACCTTCTCAGTGCTGTGGGCATCCAGGAGGAGCCTTGATTGACTTGTCCTCCTTCCTCCCCTTTGCCTAGTACCATATGCACAGGGGTCACATGCAGGTTAAGGGGGTGAGTGTGTGACCTTAGAAGCAGTCATCTTTCTCCACCTACTACCTAACAAAGGAAGCCATAACTATAGGGATCTTTCTATTCTCCAGAGCTGCATGACAAGGAACTGCTCTTCAACTGTATACAAGCAGAGGGATGGATTTACCATAGGAGAGAGTCAAGTATATGTGTTGCTATGACGGGAAACTTACAAAGATATTAAATCTAATAATCATGAATTATTGTTTTACTTCTATTATAAAGAAAATAATTTCATATTAAAGTTTAATGAGGAGCAGCAGCACATAATTCAGGAATTCCAAAGAAGTTTCAACACCTCTAGTCAGGCATAGACTGAGAATCCTGTACCTCGACCTAGGGCATGAGGTCAGCATCTCTGGCAAATGCCACCTCTGCTACTTCTCTGACACATCTGGAAATGAACTCCACTGGGGTTGGGGTTCTCCTGCTCACCTGGTGCTGGGTTTCTTCTAGGTTTCCATTAGCCCAGGGGGAGAGGCCAAGACCATGGCAATTTTGCCTTATCTTCTCTTCAGTCCATTTATTCACCTAACTTAAACCTGAAACCAGATAGAAAAATTTAAAGATACAGAGAAGACAGATAATTCCACCCCCTCAACAAGTCCTGGCAGATGACTTTGCTTTAGGGGTAGTTAAAGAGTGCTAAAAGCACAGCTAGAGAGGGAATGAGGACAAGAACTCCCTTCAAATGCCATATTAGTAGCAGAGTTTCCAGAACACTCAGAGAAGACCCAAGAAGAGCTCAGGCAATGGCTATAGTAGCAGACAGGTTTGCAGGAGGCAGATACAGAAACAATGAAACTCAACCTGGCCACCCTCCCAGATGTGAACCCCTTAGTTTAACAAATGGAAACTATTGACTGATAAATTTATTTTGTCCCATTATCTGGCTGGAAAAAGCTTTTCCTGACAGTCAAGTACAGAAGCCATGATAAACACTTCTTCCCATCTCACTGCACAAAGGCATACAGTGTTCTCCTGAAAGCAGAACCGGATACAGCCTGCCTCTGCTGATGTTGCTGATGCAATGGCATGTTCTAGTCTACTCTGTGTCCCTGTAAGTCTGAGACTTTGATGTGGGGTTGTAAACCTATAATATTATGAGTCAAAGATTTAAATGAGACTGTCCTAATTTTAATGGCCTTCAGATAGGCAGCAAGTGACCCAGATTCCAAATGCACATAACATCAAAGTTTATAAACAGAGTTTTCTCTGTTTGTAAATAGTCATTTGGGTGACAAAAATATTACTTGAAAATAACTCAACATTTTATTATTTTATGTTTTGGGGGACTGGGAATTGAACCCAGAGATATTTTATTACTGAGTTACATCCCTAGCCCTTTTTATTATTTTAAGACACAACTCACTAAGTTGCTTAGGACTGTGCTGAATTGCTGTGGTTGACCTTCAACGTGCAATCCTCTGCTTCCCAAGTTGCTGGGATTACAGGCATACACCACCATGCCTGGTAAGTCATATTTTTAAACAACTCACAGAAAGGAGACACACGTGAAAGAAAATAGTTCTTGAGAGAAGACCAGGAGAACAGTGGTTGTTTTAACCTTGAACAAGCTGCCACGTTGGTTCTTCAGTGTCAATGTCCCTGCCAGGTCTGGGTGTGAGTCAGAAGTAAACTGCCTGGTTGAGCCACCATAGAAGGTGTCTTCCGTGATAGCAGGGACTTTGCTTGGTTCCTGCTGTAGCCCAGCACTACAACACCTGCCTGGCATTAGGCAGGAGCTCTACAAAGAAGAGGTAAGAACTCAACCAACTAGACAACCAAATGCATGGTGCAAACCTGCAATACCAGCTATTTGGGAGGCTGAGGCAGGAGGATCACAAGTTCAAGGCCAGCCTAGGCAACTCAGGTACTCTCTCAAATAAAATTTACAAAGGGTTGAAGGTATACCTCAGTGGAAGAGCACTTGCTGAGCATGTGTGTAGCCCTGGATTCAATCCCCAGCACTATAAAAACAAAACAACACTCTACCAGACAGATGTGGTAACTAGCCTGCCCAGCTTCTATGTGCATCTGCTGTGTTCAGGATGTTGAACCACTCACCCAACTCCCCAGAGCCTAGCACACCAGACACTGGTGACATAACCCCAAGTAAATCACTAAACTGCCAAAATCATTCTGCAAAATGAGAAACCAGCAGCTTTACACTGAAGCATTCATCCACATCACCTGGACTTGCTCAGCTTAGACCAAGCCTCACTGTGAGATGCCAGTGCAGGGGACAGGATGATGCTCATCTGCAACCCCCTCCTCTCTGAAGGCCAGAAGAGAGCTCTGGGGCATTTTCCAAATGAAGTGTTTCCCCCACTACCAGAGGCTGCAGACACAACTCAGAGCAACTCCAAGGGATCCTGCACCTGAGTACCAACTCAGACCTCATGAGAGGGGACATCTGATATGGTCCATGAGGGAAGGCATTAACTTGGAACTCTCCATAAGACAAACACCATGAAGATGATGCAAATGAAGAGATTTTAGAACTCTATGAGACTAGAAATCACAAGAAACAATAAAAAAGGAACTGGGCAGTTTCCCCTTATGATGGTACAATGTCTCAGGCAGTCAGCTATTTTTTGCATGCATGGGAATAGTTTTCAGGAGGTCTAAAGAATGTAAATGAAAAGTTGTCAGATGCTGGGTCTCAATTTAATAATTTTCACAAATTCAGCTGAAAATTGCCCATAGATTATTGGAATTTCACCAGTCAAGTGCTTCTGGAAACCAGAAATCATTGTTCATATTTAATGCAGAGCCCATCTGTAAAGAGTGGGAGCTAAATAAGGCCAGGACAGAGGATTGCAGGCCCTCAGGACCCTCAGTCTGCACCCAGTGCAGGCCCCTTTGTGCAAGAACAGGGAGCCACCTGTGTCTCCCTTGCTCTCTTCTGGGCTTGCTGCTCTCTCTATCCAGGGGTTTCCCAGTAGGGGCTCAGCAGTAAGGAGGATAGTAGAGCTGTCCCAACCCTGCACTGTTCTCTGAGTTTGAAAATGGCCCCAGACAGGGTCTTGTTTGCTTCCTGGGGTAGAAAACCCAGGCTGAGCCTCACTCTGCAACTAACTAGCCACCATGGTCAGGAAACAAAAGCCCTAACTGTGTCATCCTTCTCTGAGCCTCAGGTGACTTAGCTGCAAAAACAGGGAAAATATACACCCCTCAAGGTTGTGAGGATTAAATGAGATTAAATAAAGTACGAAATGCCAAAAACTTCTTGGAAACTAAAAATAAGAGGTTTCAATGAGCCCCATTGGGTGGGGCTTCTGCTTTGGGGAAAAGGATGCATTTAAGATCAACTGTACTCAGCTGACTGACAGAACCTGGTGACAGAGGAGGAAGAGAAGTGGCTGGTTCCTAGGTCCTCAGTGCCTCATTCTTTTCATGGGGTGACAGAGGGGAAGTATGGGGTAACTGGGGCAGGCTTGCAGCTGGCTGGAGAACACATGTGGGGAAGGTGGGAGTCTGTGGTTCCTTTTCTCTTTCTGTCATCCCTTCTAATAATAAACTTCAGAAAATAAAAAAATTCATAGATTACACATATTTTCTTGATTTTTCACAATTCATACTGTGAAATTTCTGTAACATTCTTAAGCAATATTTAATTTATTGCTCAAAGTGTTATAAAATATCTACATAGAAGCCTATAGTGTTTAATTTTTTTTGTGATATAGAATATCATAAGCAGGAATATCTCAAAGTTTTTTCTTTCATATTTCCATATCAAGAAGGTGAAACATAGCTCTGCAAATATATTCTATGACTAAATCCATCCTCCCAAAAAAATTAGACTGTGAGTCTGATTTAAAAGCTAAAGAAGTCAATGTTGAAAACTCAAGAACACATTAGTTCCTTAGGATTTTCCTCAGGTGAGGATCGATAATTAATCTTATCCATTAAAATAAGCAATTAATGTACCATTATTAGTCAAATTGCTTATGTGATTAATTTGATTATTTAAAAAATATATTTAAATAATTTCTTTAAAAACTATATAACATTTCTTTATGTAGTTGGAATCAGTAAGATAAGAGCCTCGGCTGTTTTCAAAATTAATTTTATAATTCAGGGATTTTATTCTCACTCTTTGGCAAAATGTTTTTATCTTTTATTTTTCAATAGTATTATTTGGCATCAAAACACACAGTTGAGGGAAAGTCTGTTATTTCTTATTAGTTAACATGTTTTTACCATACTTTGTTTATGAGGAAGTAATAAGAATGACTATCTTGGGGGCTTTTCAAGATGGCGGACTAGAGGGCGGCTGTATTTCATGTTGCTCCAGGATGCAGGATTCAAAGGAGGAGATAGTGAGAGACTTGGGACCAACTCAAAGCCGCCAGGTGAGTCTCTCCCATTGGGGAGGCGTCCCGGATGGGCAGTAGCAGCGGAACGCAGGGAACTTTGTGAAGTAGAGTTGCTCGGCGAGACGCCCCTCCCCCCACTGGAGCTGTAGACACAGACAACTGGGATCATCGTAGAGGAGGCGGCTCAGCACAGTGCTTGGACTCGGAGCAACCACTGGGGCTCCGGGCAGCTGCCTGGGGAAGAGCTACGTGGCGAGGTGTTTGGATGCAGAACGACCGCTTCTGAACACTGGGGGATTGCCCGGAGGAGGAGGAGGAGTGCAGCGGGTCGCTTGGTCTAGGAGTGACTGCAACAGAGCTGCAGGCAGTTGCCAGAGGAGGACCTGCGTGGCGAGCTGTTTGGACTCAGAACGGCTGTTCCTGAATGCTGGGGGATTGCCCGGAGGAAGAAGAGAAGTGAGGCAGGTCACTTGATCTAGGAGTGACTGCATCAGAGCTACAGGCGCTGTCTGAGGAGGAGCTGCATCTTGAGCTGTTTGGACTCAGAACGACCGCTTCTGAACACCCAGGGGGTTGCCTGGAGGAAGAGGAGAAGTGCAGTGGGTCGCTTGGTCTAGGAGTGACTGCATCAGAGCCACAGGAGGTTGCCAGAGGAGGAGGCGAGTGGTGAGTTGACTGGACTCAAAGCGACCACTCCGGAACACCGGTGGCCTGCCTGGAGAAGGAGTGTGGTGGGTCACTTGGTCTCCGAGAGACCGCTTCTGAACACCCGGGGGGCTACCCCGAGGAGGAGGAGGAACAGGGCGGGTCACATGGACTCAGAGTGACTGCCTAGGGCTACGGGCGGTTGGCGGGAGGAGGAGACGCTAAGTGAGTTGCTTGGACTCCTAGTGACTGCGTCGGAAACAGGGCGGCTGTCCGGAGGAAGAGGTGTGTGGCGGGTCTCTGGGTCTCGAAGCTATTGTACGGGGCTCCAGGTGGTGGCTCAGAGGAGGGGCCACATAGCCAGGCGATTAGGTGCAGAGCAGGGTCTCAGGACCCTATGACCTGAGCGAAGTTTCAGGACTGTGGGCAGATTCTCTGAGGAGAGGCAGCCTAAGGAGACTCGTCTGCGAAGGGTGAGGCTCCCAGGCCCAGGAGGTAGGTCCGGGCCCCTGGGAACATTGCAGAGGAAGTCAGCCCAGCCCAGGCGGGTAGTTGTAGATTGAGGGGAACCTCTAGGAGGTGAACTGACCAGGGAGACCTCCCCACTGGGTGAGTCTTCCCTGCGGGTGAGGTTTTCCCACAAGGATGGTAAAACCAGAGACACAGGCTCAAACAGGCCTTGGCTCAGCCTGCAGCCTAGTTCCCCTTTGGATGACATTGGTCAACACGTGGAGGCACCTCTGCCCACTATCAGGGGAATATACCCCACCTGAGGGTCACCACCCCTAGAGAGGCAGATTCCTTGTGCAGCATCGCATTATCAACTTCCTCCAAGACTGCAGGCTACTGAAGGATAAGAGGGGATATACTAGCAATCTTCAGGGACATTATAAGTCAATAGAGGAAATCTGCAATATCTTAATGACCCACTGATTTCTGAACAATATGAGAAAACAAGGGAAGAAAATGCCCCCAAACAAACTAGATGTTACATCAATAAAACCCAACGACAGCATGGCAGAAGAAATGACAGAAAGGGAGTTCAGAATGTACATAATTGAAATGATCAGAGAAGCAAACGAAGAGATGAAAGAGCAAATGCAGGCACTGAATGAAAGCACCAATAGACAGTTAAAAGAGCAACTAACAGGAAGCAAAAGACCATTTCAATAAAGAGTTAGAGATATTGAAAAAAAAACCAAACAGAAATCCTTGAAATGAAGGAAACAATAAACCCAATTAAGAACTCCATAGAAAGCATAACCAATAGGATAGAACACCTGGAAGACAAAACCTCAGATATTGAAGACAAAATATTTAACCTTGAAAACAAAGTTGAACAAACAGAGAAGATGGTAAGAAATCATGAACAGAATCTCCAATAACTATGGGATATCAGGAAAGGCCAAATTTGAGAATTACTGGGATGAGGAAGGCTTAGAGAAACAAACCAAAGGAATGAACAATATATTCAATGAAATAATATCAGAAAATTTTCCAAATCTGAAGAATGAAATGGAAAACCAAGTTCAAGAGGCTTATAGGACTCCAAATACACAAAATTACCACAGACCCACACCAAGGCACATTATAATGAAAATACCTAACATACAAAATAAAGACAGAATTTTAAAGGCTGTGAGAGAAAAGAACCAAATTACATTCAGGGGGAAACCAATACGGATATCAGCAGATTTTTCAATCCAGACCCTAAAAGCTAGAAGGGCCTGGAACAACATTTTTCAAGCTCTGAAAGAAAATGGATGCCAACCAAGAATCTTATACCCAGCAAAACTTGCGTTCAAATTTGTCGATGAAATAAAATCATTCCATGATAAACAAAAACAAAAAGAATTTACAAAAAGAAAGCCAGCATTACAGAACATTCACAGCAAAATATTCCATGAGGAAGAGATAAAAAATAAAGAAGCAAATCAGCAAAGGGAGGAATTATCCTAAAGGAACTGTCAAATAAAGGAGGAACCAAGGTGTGTCAAAAAAATAAATAAATAAAATTTTAAAAATGAACCAAATGACTGGGAATACAAATCATATCTCAATAATAACCCTGAATGTTAGTGGTCTGAATTCATCAATCAAAAGACATAGACTGGCAGATTGGATTAAAAAGAAAGATCCAACAATATGTTGCCTGCAAGAGACTCACCTCATAGAAAGAGATACCAATAGACTAAAGGTGAAAGGATAGGGAAAAAATATCATGCACATGGACTCAGCAAAAAGCTGGAGTATCCATCCTCATTTCAGATAATGTGGACTTCAAACCAAAGTTAGTCAGAAGGGATAAAGAAGGACATTTCATACTGCTTAAGGGAAGCATATATCAGCAAGATATAACAATCATAATCATCTATGCCCCAAACAGTGGCTCATCAATGTATGTCAAACAATCCTGCTCAATTTTAGAAACCAAATAGACTGTAACACAATACTACTAGGTGATTTTAACATGCCTCTCTCACCACTGGACAGATCTTCCAAACAAAAATTGAACAAAGAAACCATAGATCTCAATAACACAATCAATAATTTAGACTTAACAGACATTTATACAATATACCATCCAACCAAGAGCGAATACACTTTCTTCTCAGCAGCACATGGATCCTTCTCTAAAATAAACTGTATATTATGCCACAAAGCTAATGTTACTAAATACAAGAAGATAGAGACACTACCTTGTATTCTATCAGACCATAATGGATTGAAGTTAGAAATAAATGAAAGAGCAAAAAACAGTAACTACTCCAACACCTGGAGATTAAACATTATGCTATTATATGATGAATGGATAACAGAAGATATTAGGAAGGAAATTTAAAAATTCTTAGAGGTAAATGAGAACAAAGAAACATCATATCAAAATCTTTGGGACACTATGAAAGCAGTACTTAGAGGAAAATTTATTTCATGGAGCGCATTTAATAAAAGAAGTAAAATTCAACAAATAAACAACCTAACACTACAGCTCAAAGTCCTAGAAAAAGAAGAACAGACCAACACCAAAAGTAGTAGAAGACAGGAAATAGTTAAACTCAGAGCTGAAATCAATGAAATTGAAACGAAAGAAACAATACAAAAAATTGACAAAATAAATAGTTGGTTCTTTGAAAAAATAAACAAAATTGATAAACCTTTAGCCACACTAACAAAGAGAAGACGAGAGCAAACCCAAATCACTAAAATTTGGAATGAACAAGGAAATATCACAACAGACACGACTGAAATACAAAACATAATTAGAAGCTAGTTTGAAAATCTATACTCCAACAAAATAGAAAATTTCGAAGACATCAACAGGTTTCTAGAGACATATGAATTGCCTAAACTGAACGAGGAGGACATACACAATTTAAATAGACCAATTTCAAGTAATGAAATAGAAGAAGTCATCAAAAGCCTACCAACAAAGAAAAGTCCCGGACCAGACGGGTTCTCAGCCGAGTTCTACAAAACCTTTAAAGAAGAGCTCATTCCAATACTTCTCAAAGTATTCCATAAAATAGAAGACAAGGGAACCCTCCCAAACTCATTCTATGAAGCCAATATAACCCTGATACCTAAACCAGAGACACATCAAGGAAAGAAAATTTCAGAACAATATCCTTAATGAACATCGACGCAAATATTCTCAACAAAATTTTAGCAAATTGCATACAAAAATATATTAAAAAGATAGTGCACCATGATCAAGTGGGTTTCATCCCAGGGATGCAAGGTTGGTTCAACATCAGGAAATCAATAAATGTAATTCACCATATCAATAGACCAATAATAATCAAGAATCACATGATTATTTCAATAGATGCAGAAAAAGCATTCGATAAAATACAGCACCCCTTCTTGCTCAAAACACTAGAAAAAATAGGGATAGTGGGAACATGCCTTAACATTGTCAAGGCCATCTATGCTAAGCCCATGGCTAATATCATTCTAAATGGTGAAAAACTGAAAGCGTTCCCCCTAAAAACAGGAACAAGGCAGGGATGTCCTCTTTCACCACTTCTTTTCAATATCGTCCTTGAAACTCTAGCCAGAGCAATTAGACAGACCAAAGAAATTAAAGGAATACGAATAGGAAAAGAAGAACTCAAACTATCCCTATTTGCTGATGATATGATTATATACTTAGAGAAACAATGAAATTCCACCAGAGAACTTTAAGATCTCATAAGTGAATTCAGTAAAGTAGCGGGATATAAGATCAATGCACATAAATCTAGGGCATTTTATACATAAGTGATGAATCTTCAGAAAGAGAAATTAGGAAAACTACCCCATTCAAAATAGCATCGAAAAAAATAAAATAATTGGCAATCAATCTCACAAAAGAGGTGAAAGACCTCTACAGTGAGAACTACAGAACACTAAAGAAAGAAATTAAAGAAAACCTTAGAAGATGGAAAGATCTCCCCTGTTCTTGGATAGGAAGAATTAATATTGTCAAAATGGCCATACTACCAAAAGTGCTATACAGATTCAATGCAATCCCAATTAAAATCCCAATGATGCACCTTACAGAAATAGAGCAAGCAATTATGAAATTCATCTGGAAGAATAAAAAACCCAGAATAGCTAAAGCAATCCTTGGCAGAAAGAGTGAAGCAGGGGATATCACAATTCCAGATCTTCAACTCTACTACAAAGCAATAGTAACAAACGGCATGGTATTGGTACCAAAATAGAAAGGTGGATCAATGGTGCAGAATAGAGGACATGGATACAAACCCAAATAAATACATTATTCTCATACTAGACAAAGGGGCCAAAAATATGCAATGGAGAAAAGATAGCCTCTTCAACAAATAAACCCATATCTCTCACCATGCACAAAACTAAACTCAAAATGGATTAAGGACCTCAGAATCAGACCAGAGACCTTGCATCTTATAGCAGAAAAAGTAGGTCCAGAGCTTCAACATGTCGGCTTAGGACCAGACTTCCTCAACAGGACTCCCATAGCACAAGAAATAAAAGCAAGAATTAATAACTGGGATAGATTCAAACTAAAAAGCTTTCTCTCAACAAAGGAAACTATCAGCAATGCGAAGAAAGAGCCTACAGAGTGGGAGAAAATCTTTGCCAATCATACTTCAGATAGAGCACTAATTTCCAGAATCTATAAAGAACTCAAAAAACTCTACACCAAGAATGCAAATAGTCCAGTTGACAAATGGGCTAAGGAAATGAATAGGCACTTCACAGAAGAAGATCTACAAGCAGTCAACAAACATATGGAAAAATGTTCAACATATCTAGTAATAAGAGAAATGCAAATCAAAACCACCCTAAGATTCCATCTCACCCCAATTAGAATGGCGATTATCAAGAATACAAGCAACAACAGGTGTTGGCGAGGATGTGGGGCGAAACATACACTCATACTTTGCTGGTGGGGCTGCAAACTAGTGCAGCCACTCTGGAATGCAGTGTGGAGACTCCTTAGAAAACTTGGAATGGAACCACCATTTGACCCAGCTATCCCACTCCATGGCCTATACCCAAAGGACTTAAAATCAGCATATTACAGAGATACAGCCACATCAATGTTCATAGCTGCTCAGTTCACAATAGCCAGATTGTGGAACCAACCTAGATGTCCTTCAATTGATGAATGGATAAAGAAACTGTGGTATATATATATACAATGGAATATCACTCAGCCATAAAGAATGATAAAATTATGGCATTTGTAGGCAAATGGATGAAATTGGAGAATATCATGCTAAGTGAGATAAGCCAATCTCAAAAAACCAAAGGACGAATGATATCGCTAATAAGTGGATGATGACACATAATGGGGTGTTGGAGGGGTTAGTGTTAGGGTTAGAGTTGGGGTTAGGGAGGGGGGCAAGAATGGAGGAAGTAAGGATTGTATAGAGGGAAAAGAGGGGTGGGAGGGGTGGGGGGGAAGGGAAAAAATAACAGAATGAATCAAACAACATTACCCTATGTAAATTTATGATTACACAAATGGTATGCCTTTATGCCATGTACAAACAGAGAAACAACATGTATCCCATTTGTTTACAATAAAAAAAAGAATGACTATATTTCAAACACTGAAAATTCTTCTAATGCGAATGTAAGGATTAAATTATTATATATGTTCTGTAACAGGAACAAATAGACACATTTTTTAAAGTATGAATGTCCTTCTAAGTAAGTACAAAATATGAAACATAGCCATATACAAAACTAACTGAAAATAATGAGAATAAAAGATAAAATCCCTGAATTTATAGTTTAATCTGTTTTAGATATTTGTAAATTAATTTTAATTTTATAATAACCCATGTTTAGAAGATAGGATAAATAAATTTTTATTTTAGACACACATGTAAATTGATTCTAGTCCTGACCCTGATAAAATCATCATTGTAATAACATAAAGAAGATGGAAAGACTGAGCAACATAAAACTTTGCTATTTGAGCTTTAAAATATTTGTTTCTATTTTTTTATAACTTACTGTATGTTATGGTTTAGATATGTGATGTCCCCCAAAAGCTCATGTTAGACAATGCAAGAACCATTTAGAGGTGAACTGACTGTGTTATGAGTACATTAACCTAATTCAGTGCATTATTTCACTGGTAAAAAGTAACTGGGTGGTAACTAAGGCAGGTAGAGAGTGGTTGGAGGAGTTAGGTCACTGGGGAAAAGCTTTTTTACCTGGTGTGTGGAGCTTGCTCTCTGCTTCCTAACTGCCACATCCTGAGCTGCTTTTCTCTGCCACACTCTTCCACCAGGCTATTCTGCCTTACCTCTGGCCCAGAGCAATGGAGCCCTTCATCTAAGGACTGAGACCCTGAAACTGAGTGTCAAATAAACTTTCCTCTCCTAAAATTGCTTGTCAAATGATCTACTCCTGCCTTCAAAATAAAATGGTATCACATCCCAACTTATTCATGCATTTCCCAAATATGTACCACCATACCTATTATGTGTCTGGCACACACAAAAGCCTGGGAGTAGAAAACTGTATATGGTTCCTGCTCCCAAGTAGCATAAAATTTGGTAAAGGAAACAGTAAATATTAGCTTTAAATAAAGCACTGTAGAAATATGAGTTGCACAAAATTTATGAAGACCAGGTTTGACACAGCACTGGAAAAGGTTGATCTTTCTTTATAAGGATTAGAAGTTTAAACTGAGAACTAAAGGGTTATTAGGGAGTCAAAAAGTCATAGTGACTATTTTTATAAAGCAACATGAAAGAAAAGGAAACTGATGAGGAGTCGCATATTCAAAATTAATTATCTAGAAAATATCCTGTAGAATAAACACAATTTAAACAATGAGATTGGGGCTGGGTGCAGTGGTGAACTCCTGTAATCGCAGTGACTCAGGAGATAGAAACAGGAGGATCACAAGTTAGAGGACAGCATCAGCAACTTTGTGAGGCCCCAAGCAACTTAGCAAAACCTTGTCTCAAAATAAAAATTTAAAAAGTAGGCTGGGGATGTGTTTCAGTGTTAAGTACCCCCGAGTTCAGGTTCTAGTACAAAAATAAATAAAGGAACATGTATATATCATAATGGTATAAAATATGAACAAATGTAAAAATCAAACAACTGTATGAAATACAAGATTTTTGACTTTTGAAAATTTTTCAAAAGAAAGATGATGTTTATTTATTACTCAAATTTAAAAAAAATTAAATTTGATTTAATAAGATTGAATTATTCTCCCTTTCAATATATCTTTTCTTTCAGCAGTAGTTATATATTTTATTTTACCTCAAATTTAGATGTACCACATAGAATCAGTTAACCATAATAAATATTCAATTTGCTCTTAAATAATTCCTTTACCTGGGAGGTCTATGTGGTGGCCTGGGGAAGTCTCTGGTGAGCGCGCCAGAGTCTGAACTGGGTGGTGTCCTGGGTGGGGGCCCGGTGGGGGCCAGGCGGGGCAGGGAGGATGATGTGGGGCCCCAGTAGGCCTCAGTCCCTCAAGGGCATGCAGTGGCCCTTGACCTCAAAGGCATGTGTGGCAGGCCCTCCTCACCACCAGGGGGCTGATGGAGGTCTATTAGGTGCCTGGATGACAAGTGGACAGTTTAAGCCAATTCCACAGATCTTAAAAGAGCTGCCTCCTGCTGAGCAGCAGCAGATCTTTAATGAAGTCACTGCCAGTGTCTGGCACTTGGATTGCACAGATGCTGTGCAACTGACTACTCTGGTTATGGGCAGCTAATGGTGATGCTGGTGAACTATGTTACCAAAGAGCTGGAGGCTGAAATTCAGTACAATGACTAGGCTGCTCTTCCTGGGAAGTGGGGGTTATGCTTCAATGACTCTATGACTCTCCAAAGGTAACTGAGGAGTCTGGGGGAAGTCCAGTGAATCCCCCTGAGAAATTTGCACATCATCAGTGAATTACCTTACACTGGAGTGGAAGGTCCTCCTGCATAGGCTACCACCATACCAGGCATGGCCAGCAGTTACTTATGAAGAAGTCGTGTTTCACGCTCATGTGTGTTGATGTGCACTGGCAGCACTTCTTAACTGTGAAACTGGAAAGAGCAAAGGCTTAGCACTGCAGGCCTTGGCTTTCGGGAATCTGGAAGAGGTTATTGTGTTCAGCTAATTGCTAAGTATACTTCCTTCTCCTCATCTTGTGAAGATGGCTTCTCTTCCAGACGCCTGTTGCAGGGCTGGACCCCCAGGATTCAGGGTTTCACTCAGAGCTGGTCTATGCCACAATCATGTTTACCTCATGGGTACATCCCTTTCTGCCCAGTGACTTCTCAGTGGCCTCACAGGGGTGGCTGTTGTTGAGTAAATTCTCAAATGCCAAGCAGGCTGGGCCTGTCTCCCACTAGCTACACACCTCACTCTCTTCTCCCTAGTATCTTGTTCCTCATCTGAGAACATATGGTAGTTCCCAAGTTTGGCATTTTAAATGAAATATTTTCAGTACAAAGTATTGCTCTGAGATAGTGGGATACTAATCCATCTGTAACAAATGTTTCCACCCTAAAGATCCCCCTAATATTGTATTCACTTTGCCTTCAGAAATACTTGACAAATCACACTACATTTTATTTCTAAAAAAAAAATGCTTTTCCTTGAAATAAATTATTTTTCTTGAAATAAAATTCTTTTTCTAAAAAAAAAAATCCTTTTCCTAAGTTCTTTTATTTGGGAGGGAGTGGATATTGGGGCACAGAGGCACATCTGCAGTCCTATTTTATATTTTATTTAAAGACAAAGTCTCACTGGGTTGCTGAGCATCTTGCTTTAGCTAAGTCTGGCTTTGAACTCATGATCCTCCTGTCTCAGCCTCCCTAGCCACTGGGATTACAGGCATGTGCCACTGGGTCCAGTCTAAGCTCTTATTCTACAATGAAATCATTGATCATTATCCTTTTAACACAAATTTAAAATCTTTCTCCATTTTATCACCAAGTTCACAAAATACCATTTTACTATTTGGTTATCTATTAAAGTTTATCATAAAAAATATACATTTCACTATAAGAAACCTAACAAAGATTGTGGTCTAATACAAGACTCATTGAAAAAGAAATGCAATAAAATGTTTCAAAGTTAATGCAGTGAAGTAGACCATGCAACTGAGTTAGAAATATTTTAAATTGTATTCCTACTAGGATGCAGAAGATCATTATGAAAGATACTATATGAAAGATAAGAATTTTAAACAATTCAGCAAATAATTACAATTTTAATTAATTATAGCAAATAATTATTTAATTACAGTTTGAATACATACTTATGTATTTAAATAACCATATTTTAAATTAAATTATTTTACAAATTTTGTTTCATACTTTTTTTTCTGGGAAAAATTAGAATACAAACAATTCTCTCAAATTGTTCAAGAACCTGAAAAATTATTACTTAAACTTATAATTATCACAGTTAGGGAAAGAAAAGAATTCTTAGGCTTGGTTCACATCAAATATTTAAATCTAAAACATTGATGACATGTCCCTTTGGTATTTGTCTAGAAATAATTTTACTGTATTTCCATATATTCAATTCTATTGGTTTATCTTTATTTTAGTTATAATAAAATATAATCAACAAAAATATACACATAAAATTTGTTTTACTAATGCACAGTATATTTACTTAATATTATTTTATAAAATAATTCTACTCATAAAATGGCCTCCTTTAATGTATACTTTTGTGTATGTGGAACTTGAAATATAAAGTAATATCTTTTTATTTTATTCAATAATGTTTATCAAATACCTATGAAGGATACTTTAAAAAATTATTTTCTCTGGAATATTTTATTTACTATATATATGAAGTTTTGTTATCCTTGACTATATTGCAGGGAATCAGTATTATATAAATAGGAACTTCAAATTTTGTCTTCCCCACATTACAGAAAAAAAAACAAAAAATGATTCCTAAAGTAGTCTAAATTTGGTATACACTATGCACAGTGAATTACCATATGAATTTAGAAATCTAAACCTACTTGTATTTATATAAATTTCACTAAAAAGTGGTTATTTCAATGTATACAACTTGATTTTGTTGTAGTTATATGTGACATAATGTTACTTAAGCTATTCAGGAATTAAAATGCAAATATTCTTATTCATTATGAAATGATAAAAACTTTATTACTGAGTACCATAAAATGTACAAAAATATACTGTATATATTTTATAATTTATCATAAATTGGTTTTATAAAATCTAATGAGAGTTTAGAAGTTAACCTACATGTCTTTTGATCTCTGAAAATTAGAAAAGTTTGATTTTTGAATGTTTTATTTAACTATAATAAATTAAAATTTAATAAAAGCTGTATACATGAGGTTGTGTTTTCTCTTTAAGTTTTTCTGGTAGTATTACATGCATTAAATACTTTAGCACTATGAATACAACTAAGGATATTCATTAATTTAGACAATCTGCAATTATATTCTAATTCTAAAGTTTACAAAATGATCTTAGGAATGTTTTTTATTCCAGTTTTGCTCATTTTATTCATCTTTAAATTTATGGGATTTATGAAAAGTAATACTTGTTGAGCACTGAAGTGTTTCCAATTACTGTTGCAAAAATTATTACTTACTTATTAGATTAAAATAAAGCCTGGAGACTGAAGAAAGAATCCCATGCTTTGCTATTTCTATCTTCTAGGATTAGTGGCATTCTTGACCTGGGCTTCTGATGATCTTTTACACTAGGAGAACCAGAATGAGGCTTCACTTTGCATGATTCCAAATTTGCTTCCTATCATGTTTTCTCTTGAATCCTCTAAAATCTCTCAAGTTTGAAAATTCCTTGTGATTTCATTGAGTTAACCTGACTCTTCTAGGGTGATCTATTTATCATCTGATTGAAAACTTAATTCTCCCTACAACCTTAATTTCCTCTGATCATATAACATTGAATCTTCTCTAATTTTGGGTATTAGGATGGGAACATCTTTGAAAGGATAATGATTTTATACCTCCCACAAATGCAAATGATTCAGGCACGGTTCCATATCCTTTTATGTATTATATTTAGTTTAATTTAGTTTATAAATTCACATAAATTTTATTGGGCAAAATTCACATATTTCAGAGTATAACTATGTATTTCATATCCACAAGAACTTATTTGCTTGCTACTATTATTATCTCCACTTTATAGAACATTCAACTGAATAGTAATATTAATAATGGATGTCTCAGAGTAAGCACAACTATTACCTGAAAATGCTGTCAGGATTTAATAAACTGACCTTTGCAAAATTGTTAAATGGTGTTTAACATTCAGTATATTTTAATTATTAATATTGCATTATCTTGATTTTTACTATTTTTATTCCATGTTCCCTAGGTTACCGTTCTCAAATACGAATATTCTGTCAGAGAAGTGAAAAATTGTACTCCAATTGTGTACAAGAAATCAAAATGCATCCTGCTATCATGTATAACTAAATATAACAATAAAATGTCAAATCATGTTTACAATCTATCCCTCCTGAATCAATTCTGAAGGTTAAATCGACAGAGTGTTAAGTTATTAAAACTTAAAATAATAAAGAAAATTAGAGCAACAACACTTTTACAACTGGAAATGATAAAAAAACTCATAAGTGACTTAGTAAAGCAAAAAGAATTAGGCCTTAAACCAGCAAGAGGGGAAATTTCACATACAAAATAAATCATGACACTTAAAAATCACTTAAAGAGTCAAGAATAGATGAATAGATTCTTTTAAAAGCATAGATGATGTTGGTTCAAAAACTAAGACTATTGGTTTAAAATATATATCACAGAATTAAAATCTTAGAACATTATTTACCCAACCAGTTTACTCTGTGGAGCTGTTGAAACTGAATTTGAACATTAGAATATTGGCATTTGGATACCAGTCTTAGACAATTTGGGCTGCTACAACAAAATACCATATTCTAAATAGTTTACAAACAGTAGAAATTCAGTTTCTTACATTTTCTGAGACTGAGTAGACCAAGATCCAGGTACCAGAATGTCCAGACTTTGTTGAGGGCAAGTTTCCTGGTTTCCAGGGCTTTCTCACTGGGTCCTACATGGTGGAAGTGTTCCAAGTGTGCAGTTGTAGGCCTGTTTTGGGAGGACAAAAATTCTATAGGTGACATAATCACTTCCAAACCCCTTTTAATATCAACACCCTGTGGGTTAGGATCTCGACATGTGAATTTGAGGTAGACACACACATCAAGACCATTAATAGTACTTGACCCAGCAAGATCTATTTTCTAATGAGAGCTTTCCTCCCACAGTGACAGTGAGTAGCAGCTTAGATCTATTACTAGACCTAGAAATTTTCTCTTTGCTTACCCAGAAATGAATGAGAATCATGTCCATACCACCAGTTCTATGAAGACATGTGGCAATAAATCACTGATAAAAATTAAAGGAAGTACAGGATCATCATATAATAAGATGTTCTAGATCACACATTGCTCTTCCATAGATCAGATTATTTATCAGAGATCATATATATTCTTATTTGCCTTTTTTCACTCCAGTGCAAGTTTCTCCCTAAGAGAACAAATATCTCTCAGTAAGTACAAACCATCCGTCCTATTTCAGACGGTGCTTCTATGATATCTAATCAATAATTTTTTGTTGTGCAATACAATTTCATTTTTCTTTTATCTTTGAGGTCATATTGGAGGAATCATTGTGTAAACAATAAAATGGAACAGAAAATGGCTCCAGAACACCTTAACAATTATGACAAGGCAATTATTAAAAAACTTTTCTTTATTGCTAATATATATTTGCTTTTTAAAGTATATTAAAGAGTGGCCGTATCTAGGGTTAATTAGGAAAGAACCATAGTGACATCCTAGGAGCTCACCTCCCTGAAACTTTAGATGCCAACTGTGAAAATCCTTAGGTATACTAGTTCCAGAATATATAGTCTAGCACAAGGCTACTTGGGTTAAAAGTATTTAATCTTGAAACTTAACAGGAATTTATTAGTCATTGCACAAATCCCTTTCTTATTATTTTCACTCCATCTATGTTTTTACAGAATTTAAAGTAAACAGACTCTGGGATTTTCAAGTTTATTACTTTTAGAGTAACAAATCCCATCTCTTAAAGAGAGCCAAATCATAGAGGGGTATAGAGTTAGCAACCTAACAGAATGGCAACACTTTTATAGCATTCTAACTGTTCTAAGGAAGCAGATCTTCCATATGCCACCTGATGTAGAGGAAATTTTAGATTTGAAATTGTTCCCAAGGATATCAGCCTCAGGCACATTCTTTATGTGAAAGATTGCAAGGCACCTTCCTTTCCTAAGAGACAATCAGATTGTGGATTGCTTTTTAGGTAAAAAAAGAAGCATCCTAGTTCATAATTCAGTTATTTCAAAAATTAAAATTTATAAATATTAATAGGATAGACCTGAAATTTTTGCTTAAATAACAAGTGATCAACTGCAAGAAGCATATAATCAAAACCTTTTTAATTATAGCTCATATGTGTAATGTATAAATATATAAAAAATAAAATACACAGTTTTTAAAACTAGAATTTGTTAGTAAATCTCTTTATAAGATTATTAACTTCTAAGTAAAACATAAAAGGAGTAGTATTGTTAGATGTACAATTGAATTACAACAGAAATAACAACAATGAAAGGAGAAATAGGTTTCTGATAGAAAATTCATTTTGTTACCAGTAAATAGGACCACATGAGTATATTTCAGATTATTTTCATTTATGGGCTATCTAAATTGAATGCTAAGAATATTAAGAGCTCTCGGAAAAATCAGGATCAGGCAACTGTATCATTTGCTCATTTTCATACAGTGGACTGCTAGATAATAAAACAGAATTCGGAGTTCTGAAATTTTTAAAAAAGTAATTTTATTCCATTTCATCAAAGTCAGTCTCTTCAATATTCTGATTTTGCTGGGGCTGGGAATGGGGGGTGTGTGGACAGGGAGAGGGTATGGAGTGGGGCACAACAGATGAGTATAATAGCAAGGGTCAATATCGGCTCACACTCAGTTGAACAAACCTAATCAGTTTCACTTCATCAGAAATCTCTGACCCATAACAGCCAAAAGCCAACTTAAATGTCAATATTTTAAAGCTTTGGGATCATTTACAATCTTCTGTAAGTTAACAGTCACTATAACTACATGATGACCATAAACCCGGTCAATAGGGAAGAGCTCCTGAGATACAGCATCTGCTGTATCTCTTCCTGGAATAAATTCAAATTCTATATCATTAAGTTTCTTGCTGAAGCTTCTCAATCTTAAGATGAGGTTTGTGGTGTAAGAAGCTTCTCTGTAGTCTTCACTCACATTGGGTTGGCCCTGAGAATCATGCAAAGAGGACTGTATTTGCTCTGGGCTGCTGGTGTTCACTGAGATCTCTAAATTTTCTGCTTTACACTTTGTAACTTTTCCTGAGAAGCAGCTGCTTTCCCCTCTTCACTTTTCTCATCCATTTCCTCATCACTCCACTCCCAGTCCCTTTCTTTGTTTTTCTGGAGGTGACTGCTTGACCCTGGAACTTCTCTTTGGGCTATCTGGCCATTCTGGTAAGCAGCTTCTCAATCAGGTATTCTCTGTTCTTGATTTTCTGGAAGTAGTTGCATTTAAAAGTTCTGCTGCTGTGAGTCTTTTGGAACAATACATTTGAAAACATGGTGAAAGTAATTTTCTAACAGACATGCCATATTTTTTCATCATTTATGTTCTCTTTAGGTTTATTAAGTGGGTGAGTCATTTTCCAGAGTCCATATTAACATGTGCATAGGAAGGTATTTGTGATAAGATACTGTTCCTGTTGCTATTTCAATGGACAATATTCCAAAAGTCCACATGTCAGCCTTGCAGTCATGGGCTCTCACCTGTTCCACAACTTCAAATGCCATCCAACATGGAGTGAAAACAGTGCTTTTCTTACTCTATTGCTTGTAACATCACTCCTGTTGCTAAGAATGCACTTACCCCAAAATCTGCAATTTGTACAAAACCATCCTTAACCAGAAGTATATTACCAGCTTTCAAATCTCTATGAATCTGATCATTTCTGTGTAGATTGCCTAAGCCTCCCAAAACCTCTTTAAGAACTGTTGCTACTACTGCCTCTTCCTCTCCTTTCTTGTGCTCTCCTCAGTTGACAATGTATTTGATGATGTCTAAAACTGATCCTCCACTTAGCAATTTCATGACCAGGCCAAATTCAACTTTTACCACAAAAGAGTTGTAATAGGAAACTACATTGAGATAGCTGCACTGACTCATGACATGAATTTGTTTTAATGGTTCACACATTCTGGTCTGAAATTTTTCCAGGTTGATACACTTTATTGTTACATGTTCTTGCCTGGGTTTGCATAGGGAAGCCTGAACCACAGTAGTAGCTCCATTGCAGGTAACCTCTTGCAGCTCATATGCATCTGTGCAGATGTGCCAGTCCAAGGCCTGGGAAGCTGGGTCAGGGGCAGGTGCCCCTATTGCAGCTTCCAGGATGCACCAACTAGAGGGCAATCTTCCACTTGAATCTTCCCTTGCCTCACCACCAACACCTCTCCACTGGTGAACACCCTCCCTGCTCCTGCTGCTAAAAAATTATTGATAATTCTACTTATTACATGCAATAAAATTCCATGAGCTAAAGAGTGAGAAAACGGGCCATTCTCAGTTCTAAGAAGGATGGTTATTAGGTTTCAGTGCAAAAGTTAAGATATTGGAAGTTTTCTTTGTAGAGTAAATGATCAATTCAAGAAAAAGGAGCTATAAATGTTGAGCAGTGTTATTCCATCAGGAGGGAAAAAGTCACCTTAGTAATGTCCACTAATTAAAACATACTGCTGATCCACTTGCATTCCAATAAAATTTGTAATACTACTCTAAAATATTTGCTGGAAATAGCTTGCATTAAAACAGAACAAAATAAAACCAAGCAGGAAAGAAATGCAATTTCAAAGATACTAAGACCATGCAATAAGAAACGGAAAAATATAAATATATTAATATCCCAACAGATGTTTTAAAACATCATATAGTTTTTATCACACAGAAACTATGTTTGTATAATAGATATTTCAGATTAAGAAAACCTAGTGGCCAAAAAGGAAAACTTAACTAAAGATGTATTTCTTAAAGTAATGTACTAATGCAATAGAAGCCACAAAAATGATAGGTAATTGTCTCTCATATTTATTGTCTCACACAGGTGCCTCCACAATATAGTTAGCTTTATTTTATACATTAAATTAAATATAGGTAAGCTATCATAAAAATTGTGCTGAGGAGGTTAGAGTTGTATATTTACAAACCTGTCTGTTAAATTCTCTGTGCACTCTTTCTGAAGATGTAATATTTGATGACGTAAAGAGAAGGATGAAGAGTGATTTAATCAGGATAAAAGCCAACACAAGGATGGGCATGTGAACTTGTCTCTACAGAATATACAAAAAAGGGATGGCACCAAGAAAAGCAAACACTAATTGGCTTGAATAAATTATTATGGTAGAATAGGTATATGTGTGTATACATGAATACTATATCAACTTATGTAAATTTTACAACAAAATACATAAATATAACAATGCACATATGATTATACCATGCATAAAATATAAAGCGAATGTTATATTACAAATGTATACGTGAAAGCTAAATAAATACTAATATAAATATTTAAATCTTAAAAAATATAATGTATTCAATATACCATTACATTATATATTTTATACTGTTATAAATTTATAAGTAAGTTCCTATTGAACTCTGTAAAATAAAATTAGCTATGTACCAAATCTCTAATTTTCTTGAAAAGCTGAAATTTATGAAATTTGATAAGAACATAGTTGGAAATACTATCATTCAATATAACGAGAAAATTCATAGAAATTTCACAAGACCTACCCATAACCAAAATACCATTCCACTTTATTCAAATAATAATTTAAAAGGAGATAATTATAATGCTAAAACAATATTAAATAACATACACAAAGAAATGTTTATGATTTGAGTATACTTTAGACTCCACAAACCCCTTAAAATAACCTAAGCCTTAGAGAACTTATTGAGAAATATTCTAAACCCTTTGGCTAAGATGAATTCTTGATTTTCTTTTCTTTCTCTGCCTTTCTCTCTGTGTTCTATGACATGCTCCACTGCCTATAATACACCTGCCTGAGTATTAAGAGTTATTCCATATTTACATGTCTTAAAGAGACAGAGGTCTCTCTGACAATGATGCAGTACACTCTGTACATAAATCCATAATCTGCAAACAAGGACATAAAAGAAGATTACACTGTGGAGTCCAGTTTGAAATAAACTCACTTTATACAACAAACCTATGTCACATTGACAGAAGAAAGTTGCGCTATGATGGCACCGCATGAAATTCAAGAACCATCCATCCCAGCAGATGAGTAAATCTTACCATAGCAACACAAGCAATATTAAAAAGAAAGGTAATGTGTCATCCTCTAAAATTTATAGTTCCATACTATCATTTCAAAAATACCAATATAGATGAAATACCAGGCAAAGAATTCAAAGGACAATTCAAAAAACTTAATGAAATCTGATAGAATACAAATAAACAATTCAGAGACTTAAGGAAAAAGATACAGAATAAAAATGAGAAATCAAATAAAGAGAAAATTCAGGGGAAAAGAACCAAACGCAAATCTTAGAAATGAAATATGCAGTAACTTTGTTAGATAAAAACTCAGTTGAATGCCAAAATACTAGACTAGATCAAAAGGAACAGAGAACATTTGAATTCAAAGATGATTTTGCCAAAATATTATATTCAGACAAATAAATAAAAAGAAGAAACCTCCAAAACACCATTAAAATATCAAACATTCATATAATTAGCATACCAGAAGGTGAAGAGCTACATTCAGAGTGCATAGGAAAAATATAAATTGAAATAAGAGTCACAAATTTCTCAAATATTAGGAAAGACATGGACATCCATGTTTCAGGGATATTTAGAGCCCCAATATAGAAATAATCAGAGATGAACAACTAAATGACATGTTATAGGTAAATTGTCAAAAATGCAGAAGAATATTAAATTTACAAAAGAAGGTGAGTCATGGTACAATAAATGAAAACCCATTAGACAAACAACAGATTTTATAGCCAAATCTCTAAAGGCCATAAGGGCATGAAATAATGTGCTTCAAGTCCTGAAAGAAAATAACTGTCAAAGAACATTAATATAAGAGCAAGGTTATCATTCAGAATTGAAGAATAATCAAAACATGTCAAGATAAGCATAATCAGAGGGAATTCATAATCACCAGGACAGCTTTATAGATGATATTTAAGAGAACCCTAACTACACTCAAGAGAAATAAAGACAATCATAATCATGAGACTATGTGAATGAATAAATCACAGTCAAATGGTAGCATGCTAAAGAGATATAGGAAGGAATCAAATTTATAAGTAGTAGGCCATCAAACTTAGAAAGGAATAAAAGAAAAATAAATGAACAACAGATATTCAAAACAACCAGAAGAAAATCACTGAAATAGCAGGAACAAACACATACATTTTAATAATAATTGTGAAATTAAATAGTCTTAATTCTCTGATTAAACAACAGGCTGACTAAATACATGAAAAAATAAATAAGACTTAACAGTGTGCTACATATAAGAAACTTATCTAAAATGCAGACAGACTGAAAGTGAAAAGACGGAAAAAGTATTAAAAGCAAATGGAATTCTAAAACATGGATAGCAGTAATTATATTCCACAAAATAGACTTTTAAACAAGATCTGTGAAACAAAATTTCACTATATATTGATCAAGTGCATAATACATCAAGAAGCTATAATAATTACACATGTAAATGTCCTGAAATTTGGAGCCCCCAATTTCATAAAATGAATAGTACCATACATAAAGGGTGATATAGGCCTTGATATAAGAATGATGAATAACTTTAATACCACACTCTCACCAACAGATAGAAAATCCAGACAAAAATCAATGAATAAACAATAGTTATATTAATAACATCAAGTGGATTTCTCAAATGTCCAAAGAATATTCCATCTACCATATGCAGATTACACATTCTTTTCATCAACACGTGGATCTTTTTCCGAAATCTACCACATATAAGTACTTCTTTACAAATTTTTTGAATTGAAATAATTTATTACATCTTATCTCATTGCAAATGGAACAAAACTAGAAATCAACATGAGAAAATGCAGAAATTATACAACACAACACATTATTTAATGAACAGTGGTCATTGAAAAAAACCAGTGGGGAAATTTAAAGTTTCCTTGAATTAAATGAAAATGGAAACAAAACACACTTCAATCTGTGAGATATACCTAAAGTAGCCTAAAAGAAAAAATTTACAGAATGAATGACTACATTAAAAAAGTAGAGAGCTCTTACATAAACATCCTCATGATATGCACCTAAAATTCTTACTAAAAAAAAAAAACTAAGTCAAATTCCCAAATTAATAGGAATAAATAGAAAGGCTCAGAGTATAAACGAGTAGTGACTAAATGAACAATACAAGTGATTAGTAAAACTGAGAGTTCATCCTTTGAAAAGATGAACAAAAGGCCTTAGCTAAATAGCTGAAGGAAAAGGTGAAAACTCAACTAAATTAAAGATGGAGAAGATGATATTATAACAGACATGAATGAAACTTAAAAAATAACTAAGAAATATTTTGAAAGACTATATGCCAATAAATTTTAAAATCTTAAAAAAATAGGCAAATTTTGGAGACAAAACCAATGAAATTGGAATAAAAGGACATAGAAAATCTTATACATCAGTAATAAGTTATAATATTGAAATAGGAATAGAAAGACTTAGCAAGAAAATCCAAGTTCAGTTAGATTCACTGCTGAATTTGAACAGATTTTTTGGGGAAAAAAGCACTAATTCTCAAACTATTGTATAAAATTGAAAGGAAAGGATCACTTTCCAACTCATTTTATGAAGACAGTATCATGTGGTACTAAAATCTGACAAAGTCACAATAAAGAAGACTACAGGCCAGTATCCTTCATGAAAATGAATTAACTGAGGATGAGAAAAACCTTTACAATGAAAATTACAAAACACTGAAGAAATGATCCAAAGAAAACACTTCAAGGTAGAAAGACCTCAAATGTTCATGGATTGGTATAATTAATATTGTTAAAATGGTTACACTACCCAAATTAATCTACAGATTCAGTTTAGTCATTGAAATGCCAATACTAGCTACAAATGTTCGTAACAGTTTTATTTATAATAGCAAAACCCAGAAAAGAATCAGATATTTTTGAAAGATAAATTATAAGGCAAATTGTGATACCTTCATTTTATGAGTAATAATAAAAAGAAACACTCCATCGATACATACATATTCATCAATAGAATTATATTTTTTATAAATTAAAATTCAAAAGCTTATATACTGTATAATTCCAATGATGTAACATTTTGAGATGGAAACATTTTGGAAATAGACAACAGATTATTGGTAATTGGGGTTTGAGTGCAAAGGGAGCTGGGAGGGAGGTGATTGAGGTTATAAAATGACAGCAAAAGGGATTCTTGTGGTGAAACTGCTCAGTATGATATCTGTAGTAGTAGCACAACAAAGACAAGTGGGAAAAAAACTAAATTTACACATTTACATAGTCATGTTCACAAATGTGTGCTGTTAAAATTAAGGAAACTAAGACAAGTATATTGTGTCAAAGTCATTAACTTAGTTGTGACATTATTCCATAATTCTGTGTAATGTTCTCTTTTTAAAGAATTTAACATTTATTTATTTATTTTTAATGTGGTACTGAAGATCCAACCCAGTTTCTCACCCATGCTAGGTAAGTACTCTACCACTGAGCTACAATCCTCTGCTGCGAGGGGCGACTGCCACAAGCTGCACCTGGACCTCATCAAGGAGATGTGGCAGTTCTTCCTGACGGTGGCCTATGCCTGCTGCACCATTCCCACCTACCGCAGTGGCCAAATCAGCTTCAAGCTATGCAGCAAAACCCAGAGCACCAATTCCCAGGAGTCCCAGCAATGGCTGATACATACGTAGGTGAAGCACATGAAGTTGAAATACTACAACACGGATGTGCACCTTGCAGCCTTTGTGCTGCCTGAATTTGCCCACAAGGCCCTGAACAAAGTGTGCTGAACCCAGGTGACACTGCAATGCCACCCAGGATCTCGGACTAGACTGGTAAGTCTCTGGCGTGCCCAGGACCCACCAGGCCTGGACCAGATTCTCTGTCAGCTCACACCCACCAACCAAGTGTTCCAGGGCCCAGAATGCTGTCTGGCCTGCCCTACTGGGCATACTCTGTGCATCCTTATTTCTGGCATTGAGCCCTGAGTCTATTCAAGTTCTATACTGTCTCTCTGCACTCTCTTGCCACTTAGCAAATGTGTATTTATAAAAACAATGAAACGTTTTAAAGCGAGTGAAGGGTGCACAGGCATGGTTACAAACACACACACATTCAACCCAACAGCTCCACCAGTCCTGAAGTTTGGTGCCTTGGATCCCACATCAGACGGAGAGAAAATCAAAGCCAAAGTAAGCTGGTTGGGGCGACTGCGGCTCTCTTTTCCTCCACCTCTTACCTTATTCATGTCCCATTACAGGAACTCAGTCCCAATCTCAGTCCTAGAGCTCCAACTCTGCAGCAGACCATCTTCCAGAGGTTCCAGTCCCACCCCAGTCCCAAATTGACAGAACAACATCTTTTGTTCCCTCCATAGCTCCTTCTTTAACTCCTCTAGCAAAAACATTTCCTACTAGAGTCAAAAATATTTTACTCTTTAGTAAGGCAATAAGCCAATAAACCAGGTCATCCACTACTGCAACTGGCTTTCTAAGTGCTGGGTGACAAGGGCAGTCCTCATCTGACAGTTGAACTATAGATGGCCGCCCCACGCTGGTGCTCCGTGCCTCTCCAAAACGCTGGGGTAGTGTGGGTCACCATCTATTGGTATTCTTCACAGCGTTCAGAAAGCCGCTGTCCTTAGGCTCTCAAGTCCCTGACTGAAGCTGCACTTCAATTCAACTGGTCTTCCCAGAAGTGCTGCTGCCACCTTTGGATACCCACGAAGAGCATGGGATCCAGGATGGCACAGACTTGACTCTTGGTATGCGCTCCCGGCGCTGAGAGAGTCCCACCCACCGGCAGCTGTGTCACATGCCGCCACAGGCAGCGGCTATGGCACCTCCCCAAATGGCAGTGCTCTTCGCTGGCAAGAGATGCCCCCACGACCCTGTTCCCCTGCATGTGCTGGTCCTTTCTGTTCACGCTTCCCCCTGCCCACATTCTACCCTCTTCCTTTTTTCCTCTAGTCCTTCTGTTTCCTTTATTTTGTATTCTCTTTTGAAAAAGGGGACAGAAGATACTCTTAAGTGTTAGGAGGGCCTGTCCCACCCCAAAAACTCTTCCTCTATCTTTTGGTGGCAGTCCTGGCTTCTACTGACCCGCTTCTCCTCTCCTTCCTCCCAGACTTCCTCCTTCCCCTCCTCCTCCTAGCGCTGGTAGCACAGGTGTAACGCACAAACTGCCTGTTTTCAGACCCACACCTGCCTGGCTTCTGTGCACGACCAGTTGCAATGCTGGTGCCTTGATTTCCTGCCTCCCACGTGCCTGCTCTGCTGGGGTTTTCTGCCTGGCAGCTGTGGGACAAATGCCAGCTGGGGCCACCAGCATTAGGAGCAGAGGCTGTGGGCGGCCAGGCATGGGGCCAGGGCTAGGGAAAGCCGCCAGAGGCGGAGGACGCTCGCCTAGGGTCACTGCCTTAGGTGCTGAATGAAGTGTCCTGACACCCTGGGAGACCAGGCCCGGTGGCCTCGGGGCAGATTGCCTGGGGAAGTGGGGGGACTGACTCACCCTTGCTTCTCAGAAGTTGGAAGTCGGCTCCTTAGCGGTCCCGCAGTTGCTGAGGAGAATGGTCGTCTGGGTGCTGGACCGAGCTCTAGAGCTACGTCCGCTGGGTAGAGCCAATAGCCCCGCGTGCAGAGGAGTGAGAGGTGAAGTTTGCGGGCACGCGGCTGCTGGGTTGGGCGAAGTGGTGGGTCAGAGACCGCAGCGCTTCTCTGGCCTGGACCAGGGACAACTCGCTGTCCCTGCCCGCTTCAGTGAAGGCGGTCCCTGAGGGTCCCTTAGATGCCTTCCTGTCCACTTCCACCGAGGGGCACTCCAGTCCTGGGCCCTTGGGGTTGTTCGCCACCCAGAAGGATGTCACCTATATATACATATATATCTGTTGTATTTATATCTGTTATATATATATATATATATATATATATATATATATATATATATATACACACACACACATATATACATCAGATAAAGCTGAATCAGAGGAACTTTATCTTTCACTCCGTGGTAACAAGAAGGAAAAAGAAAAATGAGAGTTATACCTAACTTACATATATATAAAGTTTAAAATAGAAAAGCAATGAAAATAAAGTGAAATAAATTATAAAAAGAGAATGTTTAGTATGCAAAAAGGAGATATGAATAAATGTGATATTTAAAAACCACTAATATAATCAATTAAAGATTCAAAAAATAAAATTCAAAAAACTGAATAAATAAAAAGTTTAAATTATTAAGAAATATTATTCAAAGTTAAAACCTTAAAACTTTAGGACATTATAGGAAATGAACAATTTGGATAAAGTAACACAATTGGAAAACGAAAACTCAGATTGAACAACAGGTAAAAATTAGGAGAAGGGAAAGTTCCAGGAAGAAATAGGGGAAATGTATCCAGTGACGATTTGAAGAATGAAGAGGGCACCTGTCCTTGACAATGTTGTCATACGAATTTTCAACATCAAATAAAACCCCAATTCAATTTGTGAGGCAAATATGGTCATTTCCCATACTTGAAAAGATAAACATTACCATCCACAAAAGGTTAAAGTTTTTAAAATTCATGCAAATTTTTATCACTTTTGCATACTTATTTTCATTTTATTCTATTTTCCATTACTAGTATTTTATATTTATGTTGCATACCTGAAGAACGTGCAACTATTTTATATCCTTTCTTTTATAAGTGAATATTAAAATTGTCCATGTTTATATTAGAATTTCAAAATTTTCCTTATTTTACAAATTATAATTGTTAGGGCTAGGATTGTGACTCAGTGGTAGAGCACTTGCCCAGCATGTATGATAAAGGGGCTTGGATACTCAGTACTACATAAAAAAAAAATAAAAAATAAATAAACAAATGTATTGTGTCCATCTGACTGAAAAAAATTTTAAAAATTATAAATGTTGATTGGATATAACTTAGATAATGAATTGAATTCTGAAGAAACTAAAAATGTATATGTAATTCCACCAACCAGATACATAAGTACATTTGGTTTGGAATCTTCTTTTTTAAATTTCATATAATAAAAGTCATAGTTTGAGTGTACCAGAGAATTTTTGCTTACTTATAATGTACAATCATCACCACCATCAATTTTAGAACATTTTCATTCACAATAAAAAGAAACCCCATACCCATTTTTAGTCACATCCCATTGCCTTCCATCTTCAAAGCAGGAAGCAAGCAACCATCTACTTTCTGTCTGTGGATTTCTCTATCCTGTATATTTTTAAAATTTGTTCTAATTAGTTATATATGACAGTAGAATGCACTCTGGCTGTACATGATGCAGAGTCAGAGCAGTAGTGTAAGCATATATGTATATAGGGTAATAATGTCCATCTCTTTCCACCGTCCTGTCCCTCCCACTTCTCCTCCCCTCCCTTTACTCCCCTCTGTACAATCCAAAGTTCCTTCATTCTTCCCTCCCCAACCATGGATCAGTATTCACTTATCAGAGAAAACATTTGGCCTTTGTTTTCTTGGGTTTGACTTATTTCGATTATTATTCTCCAGGTCCATCCAATTTACCTGCAAATGTCATAGTTTTATTCTTCTTTAATATCCTGGACATTTTAATAAATAGAATCATAGTATGCAATCCCTTGTGGCCAGCTTCTTATATTTAGCATGTTTTTGAGGTTCATCTGTGTAGCATGAACCAATAATTCATTTCTTTTAATAGCTGAATAAAACTCCATTGTATGCACAGGCCATATTTTGTACATACATTCATCACCTGATGGACATTTGGATGTTGTCCACTTTTTGATAATTATAAATAGTATTTTAAATATTCACATACACATTTCTGCATGGACACATCTTTTTCAGTTCTTTTGGACATGTATGCAAGAGTGGGATTTCTGGATCATGAGATCGTGGTTAGTAATTACATGATTTTACATTCCTACCACCAAAGTGTAAGCACTCTAATTTCTCCAAATTTTTTTGTAATAATTTTTTTTCATTTTTTTAGTATAACAATTTTAAAGGAGGGTGTGTGTCTAGTGAAGTGGTATCTCTCTGTTGTTTTAATTTGCATTTCCCTAATGACTAGTGAGCATCTTTTCATGATATTGACCATTTGTACATTATCTTTAGAGAAATGTCTCTCAAAGTTCTTTGCCCACTTTTGGTCATTTATCTCTATTGAATTGCAAGAATAATTTATATACTCTGGTTAAAGACTCTTATCAGGTAAATTATAAGCAAATATATTTTTCCCTTTCTGTAGGTTGTCTTTTCACTCTCTGAATAATGTCATTTGATGTCCACCCCACAAAATACAGTTTCACTTTTGATGAAGTCCAGGTTATCTGGTTTTTTTTTTTTTTTTGATCATTTGTACTTTCAATGTCATATCTAAGAAGTGGTATTTACTTCAAAATCATAAAAATACATGTCTTTGTTTTCTATCAAGGGTTTTAAAGTTTTAGTTCTCATATTTACATTTTAATTCTTTTGAGTTAATTTTCGTGTGTGACCTGAGATTAAGTGTTCGACTTCCCTCCTTCGCATGTGAAAATCTAGTTGTACAGCACCATTTGTTGAAAAGATTCTTTTCTCATCAAAGGGCGTTGGCACCTTTGTTAAAATAAATTGACCACAGATATGTATTTATCCTGGTTCAAATTCAATTCCAGGGGCTAGGGAGATAGCTCAGTCGGTAGAGTGCTTGACTTGCAAGCATAAGGCCCTGGGTTTGATCCCCAGCACCCCCCCCAAAAAAAATTCAATTCCATTGGTTGTTAAATCTATTCTTATGTCAGTACCACCTTGTCATGACTGTAGCTTTGTAGTAAGTTTTGAAATTGAGAAGTGTGATTTTAACTTTAGTACTCCTTGTAAATTTTTAATTCAAAAACTTTGAAGTATTCACATCTGCATGTTAACAAATTATATAGCACCAATTTAAATAAATATTTAGAATCCCATATTGTGAATTCTGTTATCATAAACAATTGCTTAAGGAATACCCAGACAATTAGACTTTGCTCCAGCCTTATTTGGAAAACTTGTTGTTTTCAAAGACCATATAATATTCCAGTAAATTCTATACAGCAATAACATTAAATTTTATTAACATTATAAATGTTGGGGTAATAATATTTTATATATTTGGTTAAGCTTCATTGTGATAATATCTAAGACAAATTATTCTAACTTGAGATTTGTCAAACATAGGATATCAATATTTTAGGACAATTGATATACATCATATGTGTGTGTGTGTATGTGTGTGTACATGTATTTTTACAAATACATATTGTAACAATTCAAAGCTGCTACAAAACCATACTTTGTTTCAGAATTGGGTATTCAGCTTTTTTTAAAACAAAACTAAGATATCTATTTATTTTTTAAGATTTTATTTTTATAACATAGTTAACATACAGTGTTCTTTTTAAATTTTTTTCTAATTAGTTATATATGACAGAATACATTTAAAATATTTTGTGATTGAAAATATTGCCTCATTTTTGTTTTAATTACCTTTGCAAGATTACTACAGATGTTTTGAATTCTGAATGTTCTAAATGTATTTTCTTTTGAGTACATTGTTTTTATGAGGATTACTCAATTTTCTATTAAGGGTTTTATTATAAGTCTTCAATCAAGACAGTAAAAACTTTTTTTTCTTTAAGAAAGTACATTAAGCTTTAATATAGAAATATTTAGGTTACACTTAAATTGTGCTCAAGTAATAATAACATGTTTGTTCTTTTTTGATCTCATACATTCTCTCCTTAGGTATGGCCCATTTCCTGTACACTTGGAGCGACCTTTGGCTATGTGGCTGGCCTTGTTATTTCACCACTCTGGATATAGTGGAATAGAAAGTAACTTATGTACAAGAACAATTAATTAGAGCAAAGGGAGAAGATATTTCTTTGTGCAGATTCCACAAGTGCTATGCAGCAATGTGTGTGGTCAAAGCCAAACAGTTCCATTTACAGCACTGTTTTTCTATGTAGTTTCGACATGATGTGATTGTAGCTTTTTAAACTATGAAACCCCTGAGAGATTATACCTTCTAGTTGAAATAAAGTATTTATACTAGATTGTGGCTTCAGATGCTGTTTGTTGCTTCTTAGACCTTTAAGAAACATTCTTAATGAACTTCATAGAATTCTGAGGACTGTTTTTTTTTTTCCTGTCAAGTTTTAAATTGCTTCATTATCTAAGAGAGGTCTTATATAGCTGTACCATTTTCACACGCTTTCTGAGAGAAGTTGACATTTTCCTTGGCAACTGAAGATGTTTCTCTCGTAATCAAACAACAGTTTATACATCTTGATACTATTCTTTTTTTAACCACGTGTTTCTTTGGAGTTAAAATGGCTATGATAGCCTTATCGAAAACAGTCTTCAGTCCCTTTTGGGTTAAAGCTTAACATTCCACATAGCAGCATACTCCTTTCTCTCTTGCTAGTTTCTGTCCTTGTTCCACCCATATAGGTTTTTCTTTCATATCTTTCAGTCTTGCTAAAGTTTTGGGGTCATCTCAGAGATCAATCTGAGTTCCCTAGCTTGACTCCCTGTGAGGATAGTGCAGAGGGGCAAGGAGAAAAAAAAAACTTTTATTAAAGTATAATATTGCAATTTAAAACCACAATGAGATATTGCCTCCTACCTGTTAAGATGATTATTATCAAAAAACAAGAAATAAGTGTTGGTGAGGATGTGGAGGAAAGGAAAACCTTGTACATTCTTGGTGGGTCTGTAAATTAGTACAGCCGGTATGGAAAACATTATGGATGTTTCTCAAAAAATTATAGATTTATCTTATGATCCATCAATCCCACTTGTGCATACATGTTCGAAGGAAAAGAAATCAGTATGTCATAGAGACACCTGCATTCATTCCTGTGTTTATTGCAGCACCATTCACAGAAGCCAAGACACAAAATCAAATGAGTGTCCATCAATGGAAAACAGATAAATAAAATGGAGTAGATATACTGTGGAACACTATGCAACCTTAAAAAACAAGGAAATCCTGTCATTTGAGATAATATGAATGAATTCAAAGAACATTACACTAAGTGAAATGAACTTAGCATGAAAAATAATTGTATGATCTCACTTATTGATTAGAATCTAAAGTAGTTGAACCCATAGGAGTAAATAGTAGAATGATGGATACCAGGGACTATCTGTTGAAGGTGTTGGATTGGGAAGATGTCTCTCAAAAGATACAAGATTTCAGTTAGACAGGAGGAATAAATTTCAGAGATCTCTTGTATGCATGGTGAGCATAGTTAATAATGATGCATTGCACAATAGAAAATTGCTTAAAGAGTAGTTTTTAAATGTTCAGGTCACAAAAAATAAGTATATGAGGCAATGGGTATGTTAATTAGGTTGATTTAGTCATTTCACAATGTATGCATATATGAAAGCATGCTGTGCAACAGAAGTAGATACATTTTTATCTGTCAACTAAAAACTAAATCTATATTTTTAATTTTAATCATGAAATGAACGTGTAGTATTAACCATTTTCTATAATTCTTGCTGTAAATAATTTTCTACCATTTTGGCCTCAACTCTTTCTAGGGCATGAGAATGGAACAGCAGTCAAAGCATTATGCTGAACTTAGAATGAAAAATGAAAACAGGAACTATGCTGATTGTAGATCCCTCAAAAGTGGCTGTGTATTCAGCTTGGGGGTTATTAGGTCTCTTTATTGTTATGTATTGTACATTTGAAAAGTAACATACATTTATTTTAATATTTAAAAGGTAACAAAGAATATTAAATGAAAATCTCCTTCTTTTGCAATCAGTTCCACTTTCTATTACCAGTTTCCTCCATCCCGACATGCATCATCCATCCATCTCTCCAATCAATATTTTTCAATTGGCTTTTTTGTATAGAGGCAAGATAGAGTGGTTCAGAGAGAATCAAATCCCACCTCTGCCACCTGACAGCCCCGGGCAGTGGGTCAGGCCCCATCAGTCTCATCTATGAAGTGGGGATAGTGACATTCATCTCAGGAATGACTGAGAGGAGATATATAAGGTGTTTGGCAGGGACCAGGTCCTATGGTTACCACTGTGAACAAGCCCAGTGGGGCCCGTCCTCAAGAATTCTGCCCCCACTTCCTTCAGGACTTACATCTTTGTTCCCCTTTCTCACTTTCCCATTTTAAATTGGGCTACTTATTGTGCTGCTGACCTAGAATCTTCCCATGTCACCTCTTCCCACCACAGAGGCCCATTCATAGACCAGGCCCTTCCAGCAGTCATAAGGGAATGTCACTCCTTCATATCTCTTTGAGAGTTTTCAACCAAATTCTCAAACTTTGCATTCACCAGAATTATCTTGTCAGGTGCAGTAAAAACAATTGGGTTTTGCCTCAATGTTTGGGCCAGTGGCATTCAGCAATGGGAGAGAAAGTGGAGACAAACCATGAATGTGCTCACTTATTTGGGTGCCATCATTTCTGTTCTCTGTGAAGAAAGTCACTGAACTGTTTCAAAATGCTTGCTAACACCTTCTCCACCAGTCCTAGAAGAGCAAGCTATCAGTCTGAAAATATGTCTATGTCAACATGATATTTTAACAAAACATTCTTATTGCACTATCCAACACACTAAGAGGTGCCTTCTTTGATAGACAGCTTCTTGGAGGAGGTCAAGGCCATTGTGCCTCTGAGTGACTAGCAGACAAGAGGCAAAACTCCATTATCCCTGACTTTGGTTCCTCCTTTGATGAGGGAGCAACCTGTATGTGGTGGTAAAGTTATCCCCAAACTGCCTAGCGCCTAGTGCAGGCAGCCCTGCCCAGGAAAGACTGCCTCTCCTCTCCTAAGGAACAGGATATATGGGCTTTGACCAGGTCCAGTGTAGTGGACTAGCAGATCTTGAAGAGGAATTCTACCAAGAACTGACAGTTTAGTGGGAACCCATCTACCAAGTCCATGGCCATGGCACACAGGACCTCCCCAGCATTTCTCCCAGAGACTAAGGGTTTTCCCCTGGACTATGAAGCTCCTAAAGGGAAGCTTTTCCATCTCCACAGCTGAATACTGTGTCCTGTGAAAGTGGCTGGTGAGCAGGGGGACCCAGTGCAACAGCAGGAGGCACCCACTGGCAACCTAACTGTTCTGCACAATGTGTGCTTCTTCAGGTGTGTGTGTTTGCTACTATTGTTTGGAATCAGTTCATCTGATTGAGATCACTGAGAGCTGACACCATAAACCTGGTTTATTTCTAAATCTCCTGCTCTATTTTTTAGTCTACTTAATTATTCCTTTATCAGTAACACATCCTAAAGTGGTATTTATACCATATTTGTGTATCTCATAAGATATATGTTAAAAGTTTTCACTACAAAATATTGATTATTTGCATATATTTATCACTTAATAAAATTCTGAAAAAATTTAGAATCAGTTTTCTCAGCTGTCACAAAACCACTGAGGTTTGTTTTGAGATTATGTTAAATTTATGCCATATTTTGGGGGATATTAACATCTTTATAAAGGTAAATCTTCATATGGAGGCACATGGTCCAGTTTTTCATTAAGATAAGTGTGATTTTTATGTCCATGTGTGTGTGTGTGTGTGTGTGTGTGTGTGTGTGTGTGTGTGGTAGGTATTGAACCCAGAGACATTTTACCATTGATCCAGATACCCAGCCCATATTATTATTTTTTTTTAAATTTTGAGACAGGGTCTCACTAAGTTGCTTGGGACCTGGCTAAGTTGATGAGACTGGCCTGAAACTTGCAACTGTACTGTGTCAGCCTCCCAAATTGTTGGGATTGCAGGTGAACATGACTACATCCAGCATTTGGGATTAAATTCTGGGCATAACAAAAAGGAGATCTGACCTAAAGGAGAAGTCCAGAGTGGGTGGAGGTTCTCACTTGTCATCTCAGGGACTAGGGATGCTGAGGCAGGTGGAACTCCAGTTCAAAGCCAGTTTCAGCAAATTAGCGCAACCCTAAGCAACTTAGCCAGACCCTGTCTGTAAATATAAATATAAAATAGGCAAAGGATATGGCTCAGTGGATAAATGCCCTGGGGATCAATATGTGGTACCAAAAAAAAAAAAAGAAATTAAAAAGAAAACCTCAGCAAATTTTCAGCCCTCCTGATGGTCCTGTTTTCTGAAATTCCCATCGGGAATCAAGACAAGCCTCCATAATGTCACTTTTATTGAACATTCCAACATCCACTTCCTATCAAAATTCTGCTAAGCTGGTTCTGATAATTTTCAATGAAATTCCTGTGTTCACTATGCTACTGTGCAGTGACAGAAAACATGTGACAACTACAAAATACAAAGTGGGAAAGGCTGGCATCCCTCTACTTTGGATTCAAAGTCCTGGATATTCCCAGTTCTGGTAGGAGATTGTACTTGCTTTCTCTTCCCTGCAGGTCTTTCTGAGCACTGGGTGCCAATCATCCACTTAGTGCATGATGTGACATGCTGGCTGCTCTCCAGATACCTTCTGATGTCACTGACAGGCTGATGAAAAAAAGTCACTGAGCCCGGGCAAGCAGAGAAGTCTCTGGGACTGACCATTACAGAAAAGACACAAGACACGCACATTAGCTGTGATACTGTGAAGGAAAATGAAGGGACAGAGCCCAAGGGGAATGTGCTTTTTAAAAGGTTACCCCAATTTCTTAACACACTGAAAGTGGAGCATGGTATGTTGGGGCAGACAATCTGGCCTACGGGCAATCTCCCTCATTCCGGTGGTGCCTAGGACCCCTCTGACACCCATTCGTGAGCACTACCCTTGATGGCCACTAGGAGGAGCAGTTCATAGTTAAGGGCATGCTAGATGTCTTGAAGACCTAATCTTGCTGCAGGCCCTGGGGAACCAGAGGTCCAGTGGACCCAGGAGGAACTGAGGAGCTCGAGAGGATGTGAGGAATACCCAGCTCAGCACAGGCCCCAGTCGAATTGCCCTCCCTCATGTAGCTGTGTGCTGGCAGGCAGAAGAGTCTCTGGGAGAGGGGGATTCAGAAAGATTCAAGACAGGCCCATGAGCTGTGGTGCTGTGAGGGAACATGAAGGAACTGAGATCAGAGGGCTTTGTGCTTTTAAACAAAGGACATGCCAATCTTTCAACCAGAACTGGGGGGTTGGGTGTGTTGGGGACATGACCCATCTGGCCAATGGGCTCTCTGTCTCCCTCCTGGGCCTTGGACCCAACCAATTCCCCCCTGTCAACCCAATCCTCCTTGGCTACTAGGTGGTGCAGACCATGCTTGTCAGCACCAGGTATGCAGGGTGCCTTGAAACCTGCAAGGAGCTGAAGGCACTGTGGACACCACAGGTCCTATGGATGCCGCAGGGCCAAGGGCAGTGGGAGCATGGGAAGATCACTCAACTTAGCACTGGTTCTAGCAGCATTGCTTCTGGCACTACTCTTCCGAGCACAGGCTCACTAATGGTTTGCCCAGTCAGGTAACAGGCCTAGGATCCCAGCAGTCACAAGCAGTGCTGTGTGTTGATGCCTGAGTGTGTGGAGCATCCCATGTGTGTTGGGGGAAGCTTGAGATTCAGAACATAGTGCACAGTATGGTGTGGTAGCCCTCCATTCCTGGACAACCCATTCAGGTGACAGCTGGAAACTTTGAAGAATGGAGGCAAAGGGGAGAAGGGTAGAGACTGTGCTCCCTAGCCAGGGTAAGAGGGAGTGTGTCACAGCATGGGGGAGGAAGGGAAGGAGAGAGGGAGCAAGAGAGCATCCCATGCTGTGAACCTGCTGCAAAAGCCAGGATCCCCTGCAGATGCTGCTTCTACCCTGCAACCACACCCTGCCCAGTGACTGTTTGCTGACATTTCCAACCATCCCTTGCTCTAACTGTTAGAAGCAGACATAACTCACCAACATGATGTTCTATCCTCTTAGCCTGACTCTAGACTTTCAGACACAGGGCCCTATGTCCAACTGACAAGGGACAGACCCTGTAGCCAACACTGGAGGAAAAGAGATCTCATGGAGTGTCACAGGTCCTGGCACAGAGATGATCAAAAATATTTGTGAGGTAATTGAAACAAATGCCTGAGAGTGAAGTGATAAGCACATTCATGCATTTCTTAAAGTCAACTTTGCACCTGCACTGCACTGAAAGGCAAGACATACACAATGACTCAAGGCCTAATATTCAAAAGCAGGAGAGCTAAAACCTCTTCTTTACAGCAGTCCCAACAGAAAGTTTTTGAAACTGAAAAGCTAATTAATTTTAACAGATATAGAACAAAAATAGTAAGATTTAACATGTCCTGAATAATACCAGGAGATTCCTCAGCTTCAAGGTATCATAAGCAAGTACTAAGGGGGCAAGAATGAATTTAAGCAAAGATAAGACCTGACAATAATTCTCTTTTCAAAGTTACTAAATGTACTTGCACCTTCTGGGCTGCATCTTTTGGCTTCAATGGACTGCAGAACCCAAAGGACTGACTTTTCTTTGATGGCACATAACCTAAAATTGAAGACTCTCCTTACAAAAGGGCACTGACCGCAAGGCATCTGAATTTACACAAGTGCCAGTTTTGAAAGGCAGCATAAAATAGTGCCTCTCAAAATGAATAGGGCTCCCTATCAATAAACACTTAAACAGAATAAAAGTCTACTTCAAGGCAAAAGTGTATATTCTACCCTGAACGTGTTTGAACAGAAAAGTTTTACTCATCACAAAGCATGTTAGGATAGCTACTCATCCCTCAAATCATATCAGAAAGCACTTGTATATGTGGTTTCAACTATTATCAATGAATTGCCTACATCCAACTGAAAGGTGCCCCAACCCTAAGGACTTTGATACAGTTGACTTAAATGTGAGGTTTTTCAATCATGCACTCATGTTTAATGCCTTTACCTAAAGAGTCCAATCTCAAATTTCTACAGAATCCCTCTGAAACTGAATAAACAGCCTTCTATTTCCACATGTACACATCATGCCTGTCAAACTTTGACCAAAGACTCAAAATGCCACTAAATATTCAAAATGCTTGTGACTGGCAGTACATAGGTACATGGAAGTCAGGTTTTTCCACAACTACTATTGCTGCAGAGATAATCAGGGCAAACTGAGATGGGGATTCAAAACCTAGTCAATCATTTCCAGAGGGAAGGTTTTAATCTTGGTAAGTTGAAGCAAAAGAGATGGAGAAAATCAAGTGTCAAGAAAAATCTCTGCCTTATTATCACCCCTATGTTACCCTGCTGACATTGAGGTTGACTTACACCCTGCCCACCTGGAGCATGTCACCTAATGTTCATCCAGTCAGGGACCTGCCCCTCAATGACACTCTGCCAAAGACCAATGCAGCTGCTTCATGAAATTTCACGCCACACACATTTAAAATTCTCCTTTCTTGTTCACCAGTAGGTTGAATAACCCATCTCTTTAGCACTATCATTGGAATACTGTTACCTATCAGTTTCTGAGAGGGGTGCCTCCCAGAGTGATGCCTAAAGACTCCTACCCTAGCTTCCTGCTTAAAGCACTCACTGAAATATGCCTCCATTTGAATCCTGTTCCATTGCTAACCACATTCTATTCACATGATTCAAAAGAGGAGAAAATGGTGAACAACATTGAATGTTGGGAACATCTGAAGAGGGTCAGAATGGCATGTGATTGCACCCTCTCTCATCTGATTTCCTTGCATAGCTTTGCAGCAAAACACCTCCATAGTCAAAACCCATCAATGCAATATGAATTTACTGTTTCTAAGGTGAAAGCCATATTGCCAGAAGTTTGGTTATCTTTGAACACAGACAGTGCTTGGATGTGTGACTACAGAAGAGCTTATCCCTTTCTTTAAATGAAAGAAAATGTTTTAGGATGAACTCTTACAAAATAAGCCTTAGTGATCCAGAGTGGCATGGGGCAGGTGGAGAGGCAGGGTCCTCTTGGTTGTAATAAATTCTCAGCCCATTTCTTCTTAAGAAGACATTTGGGATAATTGAAATCCTAAATACCTACCCTTCAGACACAAAAAAATCATGTATGACACCCTCTCCCACCTTCCAGATATTCACCAACAAAAACATTTACCAGCAAAGTTCTGACCTGAATAAAAAGGCTAATTTGGCTTGAGGTTCTTGCCTGTTATCTCAGGTACTGGAGAGGCTGAGGCAGAAGAACCTCAAGTTCAAAGGTAGCCTCAACAAATTTTTGAGACCCTGAAAAATTTAGCCACACACTGTCTGTAAATATTAATATAAAAGGGGTAAATGACATGGATCCTGTATAAGTGTCACAGGGATGAAAGTGGTTTACAAAAAATTAAAAAGTGAGTAAAAAGAAAAAAAAATTCTCCCCAAACACTCCGTCTTCCTGTTGATGGGGTTTCCTAAAACTCCTAAGAAGGAGATGGAACTGAGATTAGCTTCTAGAATGTCATTTCATGCAATATGCCAACATCTACTTCCACTTAAAATCCTCTTATCCTGGTTTTGATTATTTCCAATGAGATGCCAGGGTTCCCTATGGTCCTGTGAAGAAATGGCAAACACATGAGTTAGGATGCTTAAAATAAAAGGGCTGGCGTCAGTCTACTTTGGATACAAAAGTCTGGAGATTCCGGCATTCATTAGGAGACTGCAGTTGTTCACTCTTCCCTGCAGGATATTCTGGGCTTTGGGAGATGAGGATCCTACCTAGCAGCTTCTATGACAAGCTGTGCACTCTGATGTCACAGAGGGGCTCACTGACAGCAGGATGACATCACTGTGCGCTGCCAGGCAGAAGAGCCTCTGAGACAGGGGGATTCAGAAATGATTCAAGACAGGCACAGGAGATGTGGTGGTGTGAGGGAAGACAAAGGAACTGAGACCCGCTTCATGTGCTTTTCAACAAGAATATACCAGAATCTCAACAGCAGGAAGTATGGAATGGGTGTGTTGGGGGCATGGCCCATCATGCCAATGGGCTGCCTGGCTTTTTCCAGGGCCTTGGACCCCACAAACTTCTCACTATCAGCACGACTCAGTTTGGCCATTAGGTAGCACAGCCTGTGCTTGTCAGCACCAGGCATGAAGGGTGCCATGAAACCCACAAGGAACTGCAGACACTGTATACCCCACAGGTCCTATGGATCCCGGAGGGCCTGAGGGCTGCGAGCACACTAGATCACCAAACTGAGCACTGGCTCCATTGCATTGCCCTCTGGCACTGCTGCTCCTGGCCCAGGCTCACTCGAAGTTTTGTCCACTAACGGAACTGGCCTAGGACCCCAACAGCCACAATCATTGCTGCCTGTTGATATCTGATTGTGTGGACCATCCCGTGTGTGTTAGGGGAAGCTTGAAATTGAAAACGTTGTGCAAAGCATGTTGTGGTGCCCTCCTTTCCTGGAAAGCATATTCAGGTGAGAGCTGGAACCTCTGAAGTATGGAGGCAAAGGGGATTTGGGTGGTTTATGCTTCCCAGAGAGTGTCTGAAGGAGTGTGTCACTCAGCATGATTGAGGAAGGGAAGTGAGAGGGAGGAAGCCAGCATACCATGCTGTGAACTTGCTGCAAAAGCCAGGATTCCCTGCAGATGCTGCTTCTACCCTACAACTGGACAATGCCCAGTAACTGTTTTAGCTGATATTTCCAATGGTCCCTTACTCTGACTATTAGAAGAAGACACATCTCACCAATCTGTCTTAACATGCTGATCGAACCCTTGGCCTGACTCTAGACTTTGAGACAAAGGGTCCTCTGTTCTAGTGCCATAGGATACAGTAGGCAACTGTGGAGGAAAGAGATCTCATGAAGTGTCACAGGCCCTGGCACAGAGATGTTCAAAAATTTTGTGAGGTGATTGAAACCAGTGTCTGAGAGTGAAGTGATGAGCACATTTATCCATTTCATAAACTCAACTTTAATTCTGTAATTCACTGAAAGGCAGGACATGTATGATGATTCAAGGCCTAATATTCAAAGTAGAAGAGCTAAATCCTTAACTCTAGAGCAATACCAACAGAAAGGTTTTGCAACAGGAAAGCTCATTTCTTTTAACACATTGAATAAAAATAGTAAGATTTAGCATGTCCTGAATAATACCAGGAGATTCCTCTATTTAAAAATATGTGCTTTGATGGCACATATCCTATAATTGAAGGCAATTCTTACCCAATGGCACCAGTCCCCAGGCATTGGAATTTACACAAGGGCCAATTCTGAAGGGCATCATAGAATGATGCCTCTGAAAATAAATAAACCTCCCCTTTAATACATACTTTAAAGGATAAAAGTCTACTTCAAGGAAAAAATGTAGACCCTATCTGAAAATGATGAAAAATAGTTTTACTCCACAATAAGCATTTTGTGGTACTCACCCACAATATCATATCAGAAAGCATTTGTATATGCAACTTTAACTATTATCAATGAATTGCTTAGATCCTAGTACAAGGTGCCACATCCGTAGAGACTTTGATACAGTTGATGTAAATGTTAAGTATTTTAATCATGCATTCATGTTTGATGCCTTTACCTAAGGAACCCAATCTCAGGGTTCCTAGGAATCAGTTAGAATCAGAAATTCCTTCCTCCTACTTCAAAAAGTACACATCATGCATGTCAAGCTTAAAATAATTGCTCAAAATGCCACAAAATATTCAAAAGACTTTTGAGTGGTCGTACACAGTGACATGGAAGTCAAGTTTTTCAACAAAAGCTATTGTTGCAGAGACACATCAGGTCAAACCAAGATATGGATTCACAGCCTACTCACTCATTTCCACAGGAAAGGGTTTAATCTTGCTAAGATGAAGTACATGACATGGGGAAAATATAGTGTCAAGGAAAATCTCTGCCTTGTCATCTTCACTATTTTTCCAAGCTCATATTGAGTTTGACTTCCACACTACCCACCCGGACAAGGCCACGTAATTGTGTACCATTGCTACTACTTGCCAAAGAACAGTACAGCTGCACCATGAAATTTCATGTCACACACAGATTGAAAACCTCCTATCTTCTTCACCAATAGGCTGAATAACACACCTCTCTGCTCTTTCATGGGAATACTCTTACATATCAGTTTCTAAGAGCTGTGCTTCCAGAGGGATGCCTAGGCTTAGGGAAGACAAGGGAACCAGAGAAGTACTAGAGATTCCTACCCAAGCCTCCTGCTGAAAACAATCATTGAAATCATGGCTCCATTTTAATTTTGTTCCATTGCCAACTACATTCTAATACCAGATATGAATGTGGAAAAATTGGTGAACAGCATTCAATGACAGGAATGTCTGAAGTTCAGAACTGCATGTGATTGCATCTTCTTCTCATCTGGCTTCCTTGCAGTACTTTGCAGGAAAACCTCTAATAGTCAAAACCCATCAATTCAATATGAATTTTTTGTTTATTATGTGAAAGACATACTGCCAGAAGCTTAGTAAACTTTGAAGACACATTTCTGGGATGTGCACCTACAGGAAAACTTATCCCTGCCTTTAAGGAAAATAAAGATTTTTGGATGAACTCTTACAAAATAAACTGTTGGGACTAATGATACGTTAACTCAGGCTGAATCCTTACTCCCTGGCAGGTGAGCAAGATCAAGGCCTCAAAGGTGGTTTCAATAGTTAATGATGATAAATCGGACCACTATCAGGGATTGGTTAACAGCAGTTCCTAGAAAGTGATCAGCTCGTGCTTGCCATATAGTCCTATGGGACTCTCACCTGCATGAATCCTCCATGCCTTGCTGACTTTTAAGCTGATTGGTTCCCACCTAGCCCCCACCCTACATAAAAGTTGTGATTTCCTCAGTAAACGAGTTCCTGCTGTGACTGGTCTCCCTGACGTGTCTGATTGTCCTCCGCCCAGAGTGCTGGGAGCAGGCGGTCAGTCAGCCCTACCTATCCCGGTCTGACCTTATTGGGGTGTGTCCCCTTACCTTGGGCTGGTCTAGAAGAGCAAGGGGGCTTAAGACCCCGACAATAAACCTTTATGATCCAGCATGGTACAGGGTAGGTGAAGAGTCAGGATACACATAGATGTAATAAATTTTCATCTCACCCTGCTTAAGAAGACTGTTGGGAAAATTGAGTTCTTAAGCACCTATCCTTCAGAAAAAAAAAAAAAAAAAAAAAAAAAAAACTTCATGTATGACACCCTCTCACAACTCCTGGATATTCACCACCAAAAACAATTCCCAAATTCCCAGCAAAGGGCCTGAATGAAGAGGCCAGTTTGGGTGGAGGTTCTTGCCTGTCATCTCAGGGACTGGAAAGGCTGAGGCAGGATAACATCTAGTTCAATGACATTCTCAGCAAATATGGAGGCCCTTAAAAATTTAGCCAGGCACTGTGTGCACATATGAATGTAAAATGGGCAAACCATATGGCTCCTGGAAAAGTGCCTCAGGTATAAAAGTGGTTTACAAAAAGAAAGAGAAATGGAAAAAAATATGGAAAAAAATCAACCTTCTTGTTGGTGCTGCTTCATGCAACTGTCATGAGGAGTCATGGCACTGAGATTACATCTCACAATGTCACTTCATATAATATGCCAACATCCACTTTCATGTGAAATCCTGTTATCCAAGTTTTATTTCTTCCAAATGAAGTGCCAGTGTTCCCTAAGCTCCTGTGAACAGATGGCAAATATGTGAGAGTCTCAATGCTCAAAGTAGAAAAGGCTGGTGTCAGTCTGGATACTAGGAGATTCCTGGATTAACTAGGAGACTGCACTCACTCTTTTCTGCAGGACATTCTGGGTCTTAGTGACAAGGATCCTACTTAGTGGTTGCTACGACAATCTGGGTCCTCTGATATCACAAAGGGGCTGAGTGACAGCACAGTGAGTTCACTGTGTGCTGCTAGGCAGAAGATCTTCTGGAACAGGGGGATTAAGAAATGATTCAAGACAGCATATGAGGTGTTGTGGTATGAAGGAAGATGAAGAAACTGAGACTCAAGGTTGTGTGCTTTTCAACAAAGACCATGCTAATAGTTCAACTTCAGAAAGTGTAGGATGGGTGTGATTGGGGCGTGGCCCATGTGGCCAAATGACTGTCTGATTCCTTTCCTGGCCTTGGTCCCAACTGACTCCCACTTGTCAGTGCTACCCACCTCGGCTACTAGATGGCACAGCTGGTGCCTGTCAGCAGCATGCCTGCAGGGTGCCTTGAAAGCTGTAGGCACTGGGGATTCCACAGGTCCGATGGATTGTGGAGAGCTTGAGAGAGTTGGGAACACAGAAGATCACCCAACTTAGCACTGCCCTCCAACAGCTTTTTCCTTCTTGAGTCCCAGGCTCACTCAAGGTGTTGCTCACTCAGAGAATTGGCCTAAGATCCCTGCAACCACAAGCAGTGCTATCTGTTGATATCTGAGTGTGTGGAACGTCCCAATGTGTGTTAGAGGAAGATTGAGATTGAAACCATCATGCACAGTATTACGTGGTGCCCCTCTCCTGGAAAGCACATACAGGTGACAGCTGGAAACTTTGAAGAATTGTGGCAAAGGGAACATGTGTAGAGTCCTGCTCCCTAGAGAGTGTCAGAGGAAGGGTGCCAGTGAGCATGGGGGAGAAAAGGAAGGAGAGAGAGAGCAAATCAGCATCCAATGCTGTGAACCTGCTAGAAAATCCAGGATCCCCTGCAGATTCTGCTTCTGCCCTGCAACCAGACCCTGCCCAGTAACTCAGTTTACTGACATTTCCAACAGTCCTTTACTCTATTAGATGCAAACACATATCACCAATCTGCCTTAACAAGATGATCTGTCTCCTTGGCCTGCCTCTAGCCTTTCAGACACAGGGCCTTTTGTTCCAGTGCTAAGGGATCCTGTAGGTGACAGTGGAGGAAACAGATCCCATGGAGTATCACAGGCCCTGGCACAGAGTTGCACAAAAGATATTTGGGAGGTGATTGAAACCAGTGCCTGAGAGTGAAGTGATGAGCACATTTATCAATTTCTTAAAGTCAACTTTACACCTGCAGTCCACTGAAGGGCAGGACATGTACAATGATTCAAGACCTAATATTCAAAATCATATGAGCTAAGGCCTCAATTCTAGAGCAATTCAAACAGAGAAGTTTTGAAACAGAAAATTTCATTTCTTTTAAGAGACATTGAGTAAAATAGTAACATCATGTCCTGAAAAATACCAAGAGATTCCTCAGTCTCAAGGTAACATGAACAAGTACTAAAGGGACAAAGATGAATTTAAGCAAAGAGAAGACCTCACAATAACTTGATATTCCAAGGTCTTAAATGCACTTGCAACTTCTGGACTCCATCCTTATGTCTGCAGTGGAGTGCAGATTTCACAAGGGATGACTTTGCTTTGATGGCACATAACCTAAAATTGAGGACACTCTTTACAAAATGGCACCAGCCCCCAAGTATTGGAATATACACAAGTGCCAATATTGAAAATCAGCATAAAATGATGCCTCTCAAAATAAATAGTCCTCATAATAATTAAATCCTTAAACAGGATCAAAGTTTACTTCAAGTCATACTTGTAGATTCTATTCTGAATGTATTGCAACAGAAAAGTTTTACTCAACACTAAACAAGTTTATAGTTACTTACCCCCATATTAGATCTGAAACATTTGTATATGCAACTTTAACTATTATCATCCAACTTAAAGTGTCCCATCCTGAGAGATATTGATATAGTTTATTTAAATGTTAAGTTTATTAATCATGCATCCATGTTTCATGCTTTGACCCAAGGAGCCCAATCTCAAATTTCCACAGAATCCCTTAGAAGCAGAAAAAAACTGCCTCCTACTTCCAAATATACACATCATGCCTGAAAGATTTTGACCATAGGCTCAAAATGCCACTAAATATTCAAAAGATGTGTGAGTGGTATACACAGTTACAAGGAAACCAGGTTTTTCAACAACTGCTATTGCTGCAGAGACACATCAGGTCAAACTGAGATATGAATTCACAACCTATCCACTCATTTTCACAGGGAAGATTTTAATTTTGCTAAGTTGAAGCACATGAGATGGAGAAAATACAATTACAAGGAAAATCTCTGCCTTATCATCTCCACTATTTTCCCAAGTTCATATTGAGTTTGACTTCCACACTGCCCACCTGGACCAGGCCATGTAAATTGCACACAGTCAGGTGCCTGCCCCACAATGCTACTACTTCCCAAAGAGCAGTGCAACAGCTCCATGTAATTTCATGCCACACACACATTGAATTCTCTTTTCATCTTCACCAATAGGTTGAATAACATACCTCTTCAGCTCTTTCATGGGAATGCTGTTACCTATTATTTTCTGAGAACTATGCCTCCCAGAGTGATGCCTAAGCTTAGGAAAGACAAGGGGACTGGAGAAGGACTAGACACTCCTTCCCCAGTTTTCTACTGAAGGAACTCATTAAAATCAGGCTTCCATGTGAATCCTGCTCCATTGCCAGCCAACCACATTCTACAGCAGATACAAAATCAGAGAAATTGGTGAACAGCATTGAATGTCGGGAATGTCTGAAGAAGGTAAGAATGTCATGTGATTGCATCCTCTTCTCATAACTACCTTGCAGAGCTTTGCAGGAAAACCTTCATAGTCAAAACACATCATTTCAATATGCATTTATTGTTTCTAAGGTGAAAGACATACTGCCAGGAGTTTAGTTAACTTTTAAGACACACAGTCCTGGGATGAGCAACTCCAGAAAAACTTACCCCTGCCTTTAAATGTTGTGGATGAACTCTTACAAAATAAGTCTTCGCGATCCAGGGAGACATGGGGTGTGTGAAGAGTCAGGATCCACTTGGATGTAATAAATTCTCAGCTCATCCTACTTAAGAAGACTATAGGGAAAATTGAAATCCTAAGCACCTGCCCTTCAGACAAAAATAAATAAATAAATTCATGTATGACACTCTCACTCACCTCCTGGATATTCACCACCAAAAAAATTAACTAGCAACATTCTGGATTGAAAGAAAGGATGAAAATCTTCTTTCTTCTTTAACAATAAACCTCTTCAGCTCTTTCATGGAAATGCTGCTACCTACCAGTTTCTGAGAGCTCTCCCACCCAGACGGATGCCTATATTAATTCATGGCAAGGTTACTGGGGATGTACTGGAGACTTTTACCCCAGCTTTCTGCTGAGAGCACTCATTGACATGATGCTTCCATCTGAATCCTGTTACACTGACAATCTAAATCTATTGATGTGATTCAAAAGATGAGAAAATGGTAAGCAGCATTGAATATTCGTAATTTCTGAAGAGGGTCACTACTATATGTGATTGCATCCTCTTCTCATCAGACTCACATGCAGCACCTTCCAGGAAAACACTCCATCAGTACAAAATATGTTTCGTTTTAAAAGTGAAAGTCATATTTTCAAAAGTTCAGTGACCTGTGAAGAACAACAGACCAGGAATGTGTGATTAATGAAAGACTTATCCCTGTCTTTGAAGGGAATAAAATGTGGTGGATGGATTCTTACCATCAAAAAGCCTCAGTGATCCAGGGTGGAATGGGGAAGATGGAGAGGCAGGGATCTATTGGATCAAATAAAATCTCAGGTCATTCTACTTAACACGATGCTTGGGTTAATTCAAATGCTAAACAACTGCTCTTCATAAAAAAGTTCATTCATGTATGATACCTTGTCCTCCTCCTGGATATTCCCTAAAAAAAATTACCAGAAAACTTCTGGCCTGAATGAAAAGCCCAGTGGTGTGGAGGTTCTCGACTGTGATCCCATGGACAGCAGATGCTGAGGCAAAAGAAACCTGAGTTCAAATGTAACCTCAGCAAATTATGGAGGACTTAACATTTAAGCCAGCCTATATCTGTAAATATGAATATAAAATGGGTAAATGATATGGCTCAGTGGATATGTGCCTCAGGGATCAATATTGTGTAAAAGAAAAGTGACAAAAAACATTAAAGCATAGGAAAAATAAATGCCAAATATTCAGGCTTCCTGTTGGTGCTGTTTTCTGCAATTTCCTTCAGGAATCGTGGCAATGAGATTAGTTTCTACACTGTCCCCCCAATAGAATATGCCAACCTCCACTTCCCCTCAAAATTCTGCTAACCTGGATTTGATTCTTTCCAAAGAAATGCCACTCTGCTCCTGTGAATGGATGGCAAACATGTGAGAATTAGGATGCTCAATGTGGAAAAGGCTGGCATGAGTCTACAGAGGATACAAAGACCTGGAAATTCCTGAATCTGGTAGGAGACTGCACTCATTTACTCTTCCCTGCAGGACTTTCTGGGCCTTGGGTGCCAAGCTTTCCACCTGGTACCTGCTAAGACAAGCCAGTCGCTCTGACATCACAGAGGGGCTGACTGACAGCACAATGACTTTGCTGTGCTCTGGCATTCCGAAGAACCTGTGGGACAGGAGGATTCAGAAAAGATTCAAGCAGGCACATAAACAGTGGTGGTGTGAGGGAAGACGAAGAAGTTGTGACCCAGGGCCATGTGCTTTTCAACAAAGGCCATCCCAAGTTTTTAGAGCTTGGGAAGTGAAGCTTGGGTGTGTCAGGGGCACGGCCCATCTGGTCAATGGGCTGTCTGACTCCTTCCAGGGCTTTGGACCCCAGTGACTCCCACCTGACAGCACAACTCAGCATGACCCACCATGGCCGCTAGGTGTTGAAGCTTGTGCTTGTCAGTACCAGGCATGAGGGGCACCTTGAAATCCTCATGGAGCTCAGGAATCCAGACCACACAGGTCCTATTGACCCTGGAGGGCCAGAGGTGGTGCCAGTTCAGAAGAATCACCTAACTTAGTGCTGGTCCCAGTGCCATTGCTGTCCTGAAGCCCCAGGCTCACTCAAGGTTTGGTCAAGTCAGGGAACTGGCCTAGGATCCTAGCAGTCACAAGGAGTGCTGTCTGTCCATATCTAATGGTGGTGGAGAATCGGATGTGTGTTTCCGCAAGTTTGAGATTGAAAACATCATGCACAGTATGGCAGGGTGCGCTTCTATTCCTGGAAAACCCATTCAGGTGAAAGTTGGAACTTTTGAAGGATGAAAGCTAAGGGGAGGTGGGTGGAGGCTGTGCTTTCAAGCCAGGGAAGGAGGGACTGTGTCACTGAGCATGGGTGAGGGAGGTAAAGAGAGAGGGAACAAGCCAGCGTCCCAGGCTGTGAACCTGATGCAAAAGCCAGGATTCCCTGCAGCTGCTCCTGCAGACCTACACCCAGAACATGCCTAGAAACTGTTTATGTTGAAATTTCCAAAGGTTCCACCCTCTGACTTTTTGATAATCACATCTGGCCGATTGGCCTTATCATGATGATCTAGCTTCTTGGCCTGACTCTAGGTGTTCAGACACAAGGCCCTCTGTGGAAGTGCCAATGGTTCCTGTACTGATCCTGGAGGAATCAGATCTCATACAGTGTCACAGGTCCTGGCAAGGAGAAGCCCAAAAATGTTTGTGAGATCAAAGAAAGAAGAACCTTAGAGTGAAGTGATCAGCACAATTACTCATTTCATAAGTCAAATTTACATCTGCATTGCAATGAAGGGCAGGAAACTTAGTATGACTCAAAGGCCTTACATTAAATGGCAGAAAAGCTAAAGCCTTCTCTCTAGAGTAACTCCAACAGAAAGATTTTGAAAATGAAAAGTTAATTAATTTTAAAAGACTATAAAAAAAATGGTAAGAGTATCTCCTGAATAACATCCGGAGATTCCTCAACTCCAAGGAAACATAAGCAAGTACAAATGGGGTACAGATGAGTTGTGGCAAAGAGAAGACCCAAGGACAATTCAACATTCAAAGGTCCTAAATGCACTTGCAGCTTCTGGGCTCCATCCTCTTGCCTGCAATGGACTGCAGAATACATAATGCCTGATTTTGATTTGATGGAACATACCCTAAAGTCAAAGGCACTCCTTTTATAACATTACTGGCCCCCACACATTTGAAATTACACAAGTGCCTATTTTGAAAGGTAAACTAGAATAATATCTCTCAAAAACCAAAGGGCAACCTTTTCATAAATACTTAATCAGGAAAAACTCTACTGCAGAACAAAATGTAGATTCTACCCTGAATAAACTGAAAAAGAAAATTTGTTCTAAACACTAAGAGCCTTGTGATATTTATACAACCCCAAAGTCATATCTGAAAGCATTCCTGAATGCATCTCCAATTATTCTCAATGAATTGCCTACATCCATGTGGAACATGACCCTTTCTCAATAACTTTACTATTATCGCCTTAAATGTAAAGTTTCAAAACACAAATTCATGCTTAATAACTTTACCTATGGAACCCAATCACAAATGTCCACAGAAAACTTAGGAGCAGAGAAAACAGCTTCCTACATCCCACAGTACACATGGTGGCTGTCAAGCATTGATCAAAGACTCAAAAAACCTCTAAGTATTCAAAAGACTTGGAACTGGCATTACTCAGGTACATGAAAGCCAGGATTTTTGAGAGCTGCTATTGCTGCTGAGTCACAGTAGCAACTGAGTTATTTATTAACAACCTCTACACACATTTCCACCTGGGAGGGGTAAAACTTTGTCAAGTTGAAACACAAGAGATGCATAAAATACAGAGCACAAGAATAGTTCTCCTTTATCATCACTCATAGTGTCCCCAGATCACACTGAGGTTGAATTCTACCATGCCCACCTGTACAATTCCACTTAATTTGCACTCAGCCAGGGGCAGCCCCACAAGGCTACTTCATGGCAAAGACCAGTGCAGCTGCTGCTTGAAATTTCATGCCAAGTACACCTTGACAACCTCCTTTTTTCTTCAACAACGGACTGATTAGCACACCTCTTCAGGTCTTCCATGGGAATGCTGTTACCTATCAGTTTCTGAGAGCAATCCCATACAGATGGATGCCTAAATTACTTCTTGGCAAGGTTACTAGGAATGTAAAGGAGACTCTTACCCCAACTTCCTGCTGAAAACACTCACTGAAATGATGGTTTCATTTGAATCCTGTTGCATTTCCAGTCACAATCTATTGATGTGATTCAAAAGAGGAGAAAATAATGAACAGCATTCAATTTCTGTAATGTCTGAAGAGGGTCAATAGGGTATGTGACTTCATTCTGTTCTCCCCTGAATTCCATTCTGTGCAGAGATTGTTGTTCAATGTTCCACAGAGATTTATTTTATTTTTATTCTTTTCTTCTCAGGAATATTTCTCCATATATGTTAAACATTTTTTTGTTCATTAGTTTGTTGAAGTGTTGTTTTATGCATGCTGTTTTACAGTTCTGCTGAATAGTCTGTATAGTCTTATACTTTTAATTTTTTTCTTCTATTTGTATGTATTCCTACTCTTGCTTCTCTGTCTCCCTAAATTCCCGTTGTATATTTTTTCCCCCACTAAACAAACAATTTCTGTTGATCTCTCTTCTACTCTTCCTATGAATTTTTCTTCTGACTTCTCTCTTTCTCCCTCATGAACTCCATGTCTTGCAGTGCCTCTTTTCTTTCTTTGTCCATTATTTGACATTGTAAAACTGTTTGGCAAATTTTCTGTTTTTATTATTTACAGTAATTGAATTCATCATTGCTGTTTATAGTGAGAGAGCAGTGGATTTGCTGGAAACTATTAGTTTTAAGGCACTAATTTGTTTGCACTGGGGGTTGTTGATATTGGTCTCCCTTTTGAAACCAGGATACTTAAAATATTCAGTGAAAATATAGGTCTATGGGGTAGAATTTGTATTGTCTCAGATCCATACAAGTAGATGGAAAAGCACACAAGCAACATGAAAAAAACAAGTGAAGAAAGTGTCACAAACAAACCAAGATGACCAAAGAAGAGAATCCATTCACATCACAATTGAAACAATGTTCATGGAATAGTTGAGAATGTACAAGTTAATTTGATCTGTAAAGTATAGGATGATATAAAGAGTGAAATCAAAGGAACAATACAGGAACTGAAAGATCATTTCAATAAAGATATAGAGATCATTATAAAAACAAGCAGAAATCCTCCAAATGAAGGAATTAATATATCAAATTATAAATTCAATGGAAAGCATCACCAACAGACAAGAACATATGGAAAACAGAAACTCAGAAAACAAAGACAAAATCTTTAATATTGAAAATAAATTTGACATTACACAGAAATGATAAGAATCCATGAACAAAATATTCAAGTATTATGGGGTAACATGAAAAGACCAAATTTAAGAGTTATTGGGATAGAAGAATGAGCAAAGATACAAGGCAAAGGAATGCACAATACTTTCAATAATATGATATCTGAAAATTTCCCAAGCCTAAAGAATGAAATGGAAATTATATACAGGAACCTTTCAGACCCCCAAATGTACAAATCTATAGCAGACCCACACTAAGACACATTATAATGAAAATAACAAAATAAAGAATAAGGATAAGATCATACAGGCCATGAGAGGAAAAAAACAAATTACTTTTAGGGAAAAATGAATTCATATCTCAACTGATTACTAAACAAAGACCCTCAAAGATAGGAGTTCATAGAATAACACTTTTCAAGCTCTGAAAGAAAGTGATAGCCAACCCCAGAATTTCATTTCCAGGAAAACTGAGATTCAGATTTGAAGATGAAAGAAAAATTTTCCTTATAAACAAAAGTTAAAAGAATTCACAATTAGAAAATCTGCACTACACAACATTCTCAACAAAATATTCCATGAGGATGATGTAAAAAAAGGTGAAAAGCAGCAAAGGGAAGAATTACACTAACGGAATATTCAAAGAGGAACTAAATGAAATTAAAAGTCAGAAATAAACCAAACTGACTGGAAATACAAGTCATATCTCAGTATTCACCTTGAAAATGAATGAACTAAATTCATTAATCAAAAGACATAGACTTTTCAGATTGGATTAAAAAAACAAGACCCATTGATATGCTGTTTTCAATGAATCACCTCATAGGCAAGGATGGGAAAAAAACATGTAACTAATATGGATTGCCTAAACAAGCAGGGGTTTCCATCCTCATATCAGATAAAGTGGACTTCAAGCCAAAGTTAACCAGTAAGAACAAGGAAGCTCATTTCATTCTACAGAAGGGAATTATACATCAGGAAGACATAATGATTATAAATATTTGTGCTCCAAAAAAATGGAGCATCTATGTAAGTCAGACAAATCCTTCTCAATTTAAAGAATCAAATAGACCACAACACAATAATACTGGGTCAATTTAAATACCTCTCTCCACACTGGACAGATCTTCTAAACAAAAACTAAATAAAGAACCTATAGAACTAAATAATACAATCAATAATGTAGACTTAACAGACATATATACAATATTTCATCCATCAATGAGCAAATACACTTTTTCTCAGTAGCATATGTATCCTTCTCTAAAATAGACCATATCTTATGGCACAACACTGTTCTTAGTAAATACAAAAAGGAGTTCATACCCTGCATTCTATCAGATCATAATGGAGTGAAATTAGAAATCAATAATTAAATAAATAATTGAAACAATTTTAACACATGAAGATTCAATAATACACTACTGAATGATGAATGTTTACTAGAAGAAATCAAGGTGCAAATAAAAACCTTCTAGTTAGAACAAATAAATAAGGTTTCAAGATGGCGGACTAGAGGGCGGCTGCATTTCATGTTGCTCCAGGACACAGGATTCAAAAGAGGAGATAGTGAGAGACTTGGGACCAACTCAAAGCTGCCAGGTGAGTCTCTCCCGTTGGGGAGGCATCCCAGATGGGCCGGTAGGCCTGGAACGCAGGAAACTTTGTGAAGTAGAGTTGCTCGGTGAGACGCCCCTCCCCACTGCTGGAGCAGTAAACACGGACAACTGGGATCATCACAGAGGAGGCGGCTCAGCACAGTGCTTGGACTTGGAGCAACCACTGGGGCTCAGGCGGCTGCCTGAGGAGGAACTGTGTGGCGAGCTGTTTGAACTCAGAGCGACTGCTTCTGAACACAGGGGGGTTGCCTGGAGGAAGAGGAGGAGCACGGCGGGTCGCTTGGTCTAGGAGTGACTGCATCAGAGCTACAGGCAGTTGCCGGAGGAGGAGCTGCGTGGCAAGCTGTTTGGACTCAGAGCGATCGCTTCTGAACACCGGGGGGTTGCCTGGAGGAAGAGGAGAAGCGCAGCGGGTCGCTTGGTCTAGGCGTGACTGCATCAGAGCCACAGGAAGTTGCCAGAGGAGGAGGCGAGTGGTGAGTTGTTTGGACTCAAAGTGACTGCTCCTGAACACCAGTGGCATGCCCAGAGGAGGAGCGTGGTGAGTCACTAGGTCTCGGAGCCACCGCTCCGAGGAGGAGGAGGAACAGGGCAGGTCACTTGGACTCAGAGTGACTGCCTAGGGCTATGGGCAGTTGGTGGGAGGAGGAGGCGCGAAGTGAGTTGCTTGGACTCCTAGTGACTGCATCGGAACACCGAGTGGCTGTCTGGAGGAAGAGGTGTGTGGTGGGTCTCTGGGTCTCGGAGCTATTGTACAGGGCTCCAGGTGGCAGCTCAGAGGAGGGGCTGCATAGCCAGGCGATTAGGTGCAGAGCAGGGTCCCAGGACCGGCTTCTGGGTGGAAGAGCCTCACAGAGACACGCCTAGGGGTGGAGCGAAGTTTCCAGGACTGCGGGCAGATTCTCTGAGGAGAGGCAGCCTAAGGAGACTCGTCTGTGAAGGATGAGGCTCCCAGGCCCAGGAGGTAGGTCCGGGCCCCTGGGAATGTTGCAGAGGAAGACAGCCCAGCCCAGGCAGTAGTTGTAGATTGAGGGGAACCTCTAGGAGGGGAACTGACCAGCGAGACCTCCCCACCGGGTGAATCTTCCCTGCCGGGTGAGGTTTTCCCACAAGGATGGTAAAACCAGAGACACAGGCTCAAACAGGCGTTGCCTCAGCCCTCAGCCTAGTTCCCCTTTAGATAACCATCGGTCAACAAGTGGAGGCACCTCTGCCCACTATCAGGGAATATACCCCACCTGAGGGTCACCACCCCTAGAGAGGCAGCTTCCTTGTGCAGCACCGCATTATCAACTTCCTCCAAGACTGCAGGCTACTGAAGGATAAGAGGGGATATACTAGCAATCTTCAGGGACATTATAAGTCAATAGAGGAAATCTGCAATATCTTAATGACCCACTGATTTCTGAACAATATGAGAAAACAAGGGAAGAAAATGCCCCAAACAAATCTAGATGTTACATCAATAAAATCCAACGACAGCATGGCAGAAGAAAAGACAGAAAGAGAGTTCAGAAGGTACATAATTAAAATGATCAGAGAAGCAAACAATGAGATGAAAGAGCAAATGCAGGCATTGAATGATGAGATGAAAGAAAAAATGCAGGCATTGAATGATAGCACCAATCAACAGTTAAAAGAGCAAATACAGGAAGCAAAAGATCATTTCAATAAAGAGTTAGAGATATTGAAAAAAAACCAAACAGAAATCCTTGAAATGAAGGAAACAATAAACCAAATTAAGAACTCCATAGAAAGCATAATCAATAGGATAGAACACCTGGAAGACAGAACCTCAGATATTGAAGACAAAATATTTAACCTTGAAAACAAAGTTGAACAAACAGAGAAGATGGTAAGAAATCATGAACAGAATCTCCAAGAACTATGGGATATCATGAAAAGGCCAAATTTAAGAATTATTGGATTGAGGAAGGCTTAGAGAAACAAACCAAAGGACTGAACAATCTATTCAATGAAATAATATCAGAAAATTTCCCAAATCTGAAGAATGAAATGGAAAATAAAGTTCAAGAGTCTTATAAGACTCCAAATACACAAAGTTACAACAGACCCACAACAAGGCACATTATAATGAAAATACCTAACATACAAAATAAAGACAGAATTTTAAATTCTGTGAGAGAAAAGAACCAAATTACATTCAGGGGGAAACCAATACGGATATCAGCAGATTTTTCAATCCAGACCCTAAAAGCTAGAAGGGCCTGGAATTACATTTTTCAAGCTCTGAAAGAAAATGGATGCCAACCAAGAATCTTATACCCAGCAAAACTTACCTTCAAATTTGACGATGAAATAAAATCATTCCATGATAAACAAAAGCTAAAAGAATTTACAAAAAGAAAGTCAGCATTACAGAACATTCTCAGCAAAATATTCTATGAGGAAGAGATAAAAAACAAAGAAGCAAATCAACAAAGGGAGGAATTATCCTAAAGGAACTGTCAAATAAAGGAGGAACCAAGGGGCTGGGGAGATAGCTCAGCTGGTAGAGTGCTTGCCTTGCAAGCACAATGCCCTGGGTTCGATCCCCAGCACCACCAAAAAAAAAAAAAAAAAAGGAGGAACCAAGGTGTGTCAAACAAAAATAAATAAATAAATAAAATTTTAAAGAAAACCAAATGACTGGGAATACAAATCATATCTCAATAATAACCCTGAATGTTAATGGCCTGAATTCATCAATCAAAAGACATAGACTGGCAGATTGGATTAAAAGAAAGATCCAACAATATGTTGCCTGCAGGAGACTCATCTCATAGAAAGAGATACCCATAGACTAAAGGTGAAAGGATGGGGAAAAACATACCATGCACATGGACTCAGCAAAAAACCTGCAGTATCCATCCTCATTTCAGATAATGTGGACTTCAAGCCAAAGTTAGTCAGAAGGGATAAAGAAGGGCATTTCATACTGCTTAAGGGAAGCATAAATCAGCAAGATTTAACAATCATAAATATCTATGCCCCAAACAGTGGCTCATCCATGTATGTCAAACAAATCCTTCTCAATTTCAGAAACCAAATAGACTCTAACACAATAATTGTAGCTGATTTTAACACATCTCTCTCACCACTCGACAGATCTTCCAAACAAAAATTGAGCAAAGAAACCATAGATCTCAATAACAGAATCAATAATTTAGACTTAACAGACATTTATAGAATATACCATCCAACCAAGAGCGAATACACTTTCTTCTCAGCAGCACATGGATCCTTCTCTAAAATAGACCATATATTATGCCACAAAGCTAATGTTAGCAAATACAAGAAGATAGAGACACTACCTTGTACTCTATCAGATCATAATGGATTGAAATTAGAAATAAATGAAAGAGTAAAAAACAGAAACTACTCCAACACCTGCAGATTAAACAATATGCTATTATATGATGAATGGATAACAGAAGTTATTAGGAAGGAAATTAAAAAATTCTTAGAGGTAAATGAGAACAAAGAAACATCATATCAAAATCTCTGGGACACTATTAAGAAGTACTTAGAGGAAAATTTATTTCATGGAAAGCATTTAATAAAAGAAGTAAAACTCAACAAATAAATGACCTAACACTACAGCTCAAAGCCCTAGAAAAAGAAGAACAGACCAACACCAAAAGTAGTAGAAGACAGGAAATAGTTAAACTCAGAGCTGAAATCAATGAAATTGAAACAAAAGAAACAATACCAAAAATTGACAAAATAAATAGTTGGCTCTTCGAAAAAATAAAGAAAATTGATAAACCTTTAGCCACACTAACAAAGAGAAGATGAGAGAAAACCCAAATCACTAAAATTCAGAATGAACAAGGAAATATCACAACAGACACGATTGAAATACAAAACATAATTAGAAGCTCTTTTGAAAATCTATACTCCAACAAAATAGAAAAATTCGAAGACATCAACAGGTTTCTAGAGACATACGAATTGCCTAAACTGAACGAGGAAGACATACACAATTTAAATAGACCAACTTCAAGTAATGAAATAGAAGAAATCATCAAAAGCCTACCAAGAAAGAAAAGTCCAGGACCAGATGGGTTCTCAGCCGAGTTCTACAAAACCTTTAAAGAAGAGCTTATTCCAATACTTCTCAAAGTATTCCATAAAATAGAAGAGGAGGGAACCCTCCCAAACTCATTATATGAAGGCAATATAACCCTGATACCTAAACCAGACAGAGACACATCGAGGAAAGAAAATTTCAGACCAATATTCTTAATGAACATCGATGCAAAAATTCTCAACAAAATTTTAGCAAATTGCATACAAAAACATATTAAAAAGATAGTGCACCATGATCAAGTGGGTTTCATCCCAGGGATGCAAGGTTGGTTCAACATCAGGAAATCAATAAATGTAATTCACCATATCAATAGACTTAAAGTCAAGAATCACATGATTATTTCAATAGATGCAGAGAAAGCATTTGATAAAATACAGCACCCCTTCATGCTTATAAGCACTAGAAAAAATAGGGATAGTGGGAACATTCCTTAACACTGTAAAGGCCATTTATGCTAAGCCCATGTCTAATATCATTCTAAATGGTGAAAAACTGAAAGCATTCCCCCTAAAAACTGGAACAAGGCAGGGATGCCATCTTTCACCACTTCTTTTCAATATCATGCTTGAAACTCTAGCCAGAGCAATTAGACAGACCAAAGAAATTAAAGGGATACATGAATAGGAAAAGAAGAACTCAAACTATCCCTATTTGCTGATGATATGATTGTATACTTAGAGGAACCAGGAAATTCCACCAGAAAACTTTTAGAACTCATAAGTGAATTCAGTGAAAGTAGCAGGATATAAGATCAATGCACATAAATCTAAGGCATTTTTATACATAAGTGATGAATCTACAGAAAGAGAAATTAGGAAAACTACCCCATTCACAATAGCTTCGAAAAAAATAAAATACTTGGGAATCAATCTCACAAAAGAGGTGAAAGACCTCTACAATGAGAACTACAGAACACTAAAGAAAGAAATTCAAGAAAACCTTAGAAGATGGAAAGATCTCCCATGTTCTTGGATAGGAAGAATTGATATTGTCAAAATGGCCATACTACCAAAAGTGCTATACAGATTCAATGCAATTCCAATTAAAATCCCAATGATGTACCTTACAGAAATAGAGCAAGCAATTATGAAATTGAATTGGAAGAATAAAAAACCCAGAAGAGCTAAAGCAATCCTTGGCAGAAAGAGTGAAGCAGGGGGTATCGCAATACCAGATCTTCAATTCTACTACAAAGCAATAGTAACAAAAATAGCATGGTATTGGTACCAAAATAGAAAGGTGGATCTATGGTACAGAATAGAGGACATGGACACAAACCCAAATAAATACAATTTTCTCATACTATACAAAGGGGCCAAAAATATGCAATGGAGAAAAGATAGCCTCTTCAACAAATGGTGCTGGGAGAATTGGAAATCCATATGCAACAGAATGAAACTAAACCCATATCTCTCACCATTCATGAAACTAAACTCAAAATGGATTAAGGACCTCGGAATCAGACCAGAGACTTTGCATCTTATAGAAGAATAAGTAGGTCCAGAGCTTCAACATGTCGGCTAAAGACCAGACTTCCTCAATAGGACTCCCATAGCACAAGAATAAAAGCAAGTATCAAAACTGGATAGATTCAAACTAAAAAGCTTTCTCTCAGCAAAGGAACTATCAGCAATGCAAAGAAAGAGCCCTACACAGTGGGAGAAAATCTTTGCCAATCATACTTCAGATAGAGCACTAATCTCCAGAATCTATAAAGAACTCAAAAAACTCTACACCAAGAATGCAAATAATCCAATCGACAAATGGGCTAAGGAAATGAACAGACACTTCACAGAAGAAGATCTACAAGCAATCAACAAACATATGGAAAAATGTTCAACATCTCTAGTAATAAGAGAAATGCAAATCAAAACCACCCTTAGATTCCATCTCACCCCAATTAGAATGGCAATTATCAAGAATACAAGCAACAACAGGTGTTGGCGAGGATGTGGGGAGAAAGGTACCCTCATACATTGCTGGTGGGGCTGCAAATTAGTGCAGCCACTCTGGAAAGCAGTGTGGAGACTCCTTAGAAAACTTGGAATGGACCCACCATTTGACTCTGCTATCCCACTCCTTGGCCTATACCCAAAGGACTTAAAATCAGCATATTACAGAGATACAGCCACATCAATGTTCATAGCTGCTCAGTTCACAATAGCCAGATTGTGGAACCAACCTAGATATCCTTCAATTGATGAATGGATAAAAAAACTGTGGTATATATATACAATGGAATATTACTCTGCCATAAAGAATGATAAATTTATGGCATTTGCAGGCAAATAGATGTAACTGGAGAATATCATGCTAAGTGAGATAAGCCAATCTCAAAAAACCAAATGAAGAATGATATCGCTAATAGGTGGATGATGACACATAATGGGGGGTGGGAGGGGTTAGTGTTAGTGTTAGAGTTAAGGTTAGGGAGGGGGGCAAGAATGGAGGAAGGAAGGACTGTATAGAGGGAAAAGAGGGGTGGGAGGGGTGGGGGGAAGGGAAAAAATAACAGAATGAATCAAACAACATTACCCTATGTAAATTTATGATTACACAAATGATATGCCTGTATGCCATGTACAAACAGAAACAACATGTATCCCATTTGTTTACAATAAAAAAATGAACAAATAAATAAAATAATTAAAATATAAAATGTTAAATATATGTTTCTGTCAAAGTTAACTGAAATATTTCCATTGCATCCCAAATAAGGAAATAGAAAAACTGGTGAAGTTCAAATCTGCCATCACTCTCACTAATAACACTTCTGTGTGTTATTATCACAAAGAAGAGTGTCCCTATTACCGTGATATATACTTAATAATGTGAATGATAATTATTCAGGAGAAAAATAAATCTAAATTAAATTCTAGAGGTTTGTAACCACATTTCTGCCCACCTGCTGGAAATTACTTCAAATCTAAGTTACCCAAACACTATTCTTTCTTTTTTTGGGGGTACTGAGAATTGAACTTAAGGGAACTCAACTACTGAGTCACATCCTCAGCCCTATTTAGTTTTTTATTTAGAGACAGGGTCTCACTGCATGGTCTAGTGACTCACCATTGCTGATACTGGCTTTGAATCATGATCCTCCTACCTCAGCCTCAGGAGCTGCTGGGATTTCAGATTTCAGATGTGCACCACCACACACAGCCCAAACACTGTTCTTTTTATGTATGCATAATATTTAATTGAAATAAATTATTGTTGCATTTTACTTTTTATTCCACTTTAGACACATGTGGTTTGACTGACTATTGGAGTGTAGTTGAAGTGTCAAAAGATAAAAACATCATTTTCTAGCTCAGAAAAGTTCAATCTGTCATTGCATTAAAGAATTAATTCACACTAAAAAATATGTTAATTGAACAGAAATTTGTCCTCCTGCTTTCCACTGCTCTCTCTTCTCCAGTCCAATGTATTAGAAGACATTTCAAGTTTAATTCCCTTGAAAGCTGTAGATTTAATAGGTTAATGTGTGGTTACAACTCTTGTTACAAGGCTGATTCTCTCCCAACTCCATAAAGAAAAATATTTTTGTTGGTGGTTTTCCTACACAATTTCATGCCATTAAAGTGTGTATGGTGGCAGGTGGGAGAATCCAGTGGCATAGTCAGTAGATAAAGAAGCTGGGTTGATTTCTGCAACAATTTCCTAAGTATTTTTTTTCATTTTCAGATTTCAAATAAGATAAAAATGCTTCTTTGTAGTTTTGAAGAAAAAATGAGCAATAAATTATGAAATTCTAAGCCAAATGGACTCATTACTGTGTTATAAAATATTTTAACACACTTAGACCAATATATTGTGTTCAAAAAAAATGTTATAGTGATATCACAGTATATGCAAATCCAACTGACTTATACTAATAAATAATAAACCATAAAAGATGCCAAAGCATTGGGGTCTTTGAAAAAAAAGTCAAATACATTTACCACTCCCCAGAAATAGCATTTCCTCACCTCATCTGCCATATGTATAAATTTTCTAAGCACAAAGAAATTAGAAATTTATTTTTATTCTTTTATGAATTTACTTAAAAATTAGTGAATGAGAAATTAAAGTGAAGGTTCTATAATATAGTGAGAATATTCCAACTGAAAAAAATTACAATGAAACTATTTATACTCCCATGGAATTATAAACATTTTTCAAGGGATATTTTGCAATATAATATTTTAAACAATGTTTACTTCTTACTGTTGACACTTGAACACTGAAGATTTACTTCATTTTTTAAAAAATACACTTATTTAAGTATGAGCTTGACTTTCCCAGAAAAAGAGGTTGTAATTTAAAGTAGCATGTTGACTGCTTAGATTCTTCTTCAAATACATCTGTAGACCTCACCTTTCAACTAAGAGGGTAAGTTTTCAGTAACATATAATTTATAGAAAATTGTGTTGAAATGGTAGTAGCATTTAATTCTGGGAACTTAGCCAGTCAGGCTTCACAGATGCATAGTTCTTTTAATAGAACTGGAAAATACCAACAGTTTGTGTATGTGCTCCATGCTTTTCTACTGTTCTCATCACCTTCACCTAAAATCTATGTTAAAACATCACAGAAGTGAAAGCAGTAAGCTCAATTCTTATTCTGACACATTATTTTTAAATTAAAAAGTTATCTTCCTAGTTTTAAATATTTAAATAAACAAAAACTTATCTCTGAAATAACTTTAGGTTTCTCCAAGAAAAATGCCCTCTGTAGCTGGTGGCTCAACCTTGAAAAATTGCTGAATGGTGCAGAAGCTGAAGCTGCTCTGGATCACACATTCCACAGCTGCCTCCAAGAGCACCCTTCCCAGGGGCACAGTCACAGACTCTTATCAAACTCAGTCTCTTTGTACAGAAACTGGGGATCACAGCCAGGGGCAAAGAAATCCCAAGCAGCTTAAAGTTTCCTCAGTACCATAGCAAGAAGTGAATCTACTTAGACATCTATTGCAAATTTACCTTTCTGTTGTTTGTTGAAGATAGAACCACAGTTAGAATTTCACTTACTAAAGCAAATATAAATTTTCAATGATCATTTATATACATTTTCTTTGTCAACTCTTAGAAAAGAATCATTTTGCTCACATTGTTTTAGTAATACGATGTTTAAATAACATTTCTAGATGTCATTTTTAGTTTTCTAAAATATGGATGTATTGGAAACAATTGGGTCTAAAAAGGATATCTATGGGAACAAGACGTAAAGGTCTATAGATGTGGTCTTGTTCAGAATGAAGTGTGGAAATAAGACACTGTGTACAGGGAATATCTATGAACTAGAACTTAGAACTTGCTAGAGAAACCCACTACCAACTCTGGCTCTTTCAGATTTAGAAAGTCTATGAGAAAACTTGTCTAGCTGAAAATTTCTGAGTTTAATCTACTATTATGCCATTTTATCCAACTCCTTTCCATCGTCATCATCAAAACAAAAAAGATTTTTTTTAAACAAAACTCCCAACTTGGTACAAATCTACCTCTATACTTTAAATGGAAAGAAAAACAAAACTAATTAAAACTATTAAAGTGAAAACAAAATATTTGGATAGAGAAGAATGGAAAATGAAGCATAGAAGCATTAGTTACAAGAAACTGAGGTTTCTTAACTGGTCAATGTAGAGCTGAGCTAGTAGAAGCATCCTTGAATCTAATGATGAAAATCAAAAGAAAAGATGACTTGAGGTTTGGTCAAATATTATTTTAAAGACAAAACAGAAATGCAAAAAGAAATTTTACACTCTAAAACTGAGAATAAAATTAGCTTTCTATCTCACTTGGTTGAGTCATTTTGATAGAAAGGCTGCATAGGTATAGTTTTTTTTCTCCCAGATTAACATACAATATTGAAACCATGAGTAGGGACAAACTTTCTATTTTCCTAGGCACAGAGAAAATAGAGACATGCTTCTATAACATGGGATAAAGGACTCTCTTGCTCAGTGCATCAATTATTGACTTAATCTGGATAATTTCATTGCATTTAGTCGTAATTTGTATATCTGGAAGCCTGAATAATTCAATTAAAAAAACTGAAATTTACTTAGTTGAAAAGTCTACAATTAACTCTAAGAAGTATAAACTGTACTTTAAAAACATACCATTTCTTGAAGTGCATTTTATGAGGTGTAAATAGGTTTCTGTAACCAATTACATATGGGAAGATTTTGGCTGAATTAAACACAGTTAAAACATTTTCTGGGGAGTGAGTTCAGATTAGATCAATGTGTCCTTCTTGAACCCTTAGTATTATTACATACTACTGAATTTTCAGGAAAAGGATTTAGAATGCACCACTTCCAAAATTTATTCATATGTGGAACTCTTTTTCACATAATACTTATGTATCCATAATACTTTATGGATCTGGTACTCTCAAATCTACTTTGCAAAATATTTAACCAGAGAAACATTGAAGGGAAAGTGTTAAAATAACAAATGGTTAAGAAATGTTGGTTCTAAAATTCTTTTAAAAAGAACCTAAACTAAAGCATTCTTTTATTCAACAAATTTGTATTATGCACTTTAAACAGGCCAGGTAGCATGATAAAATTTCATCAGAACTTTCCTACCTTCCCACTGAAATACACACATGCACACACCACACAAACATGCACCACAAATAGTCAATGATTCATGAGACTGTAAAAGTGAAAATAATAGACTAAAAAAAGTGAAAATAATCTGAGGTAATATATCAAAACCCTTCAGGATGATTTTGAAAGACTTCCTTAAACTCACCCCTCTCCCCACTGAGAAAAAGTTTTCAAGGAACCAGATATGGAGAAAAGTCACTCTTCCCTCTACTGTGCAAGGGTTCAGTCTCTTCACTTACTAGGTCTGAAGTTTGTGTTTTGGCCTCTACTTTAGGTCTAACATTCCTATTAGTATAACAAATGAAAGTGGAAATAGATAAGGAGTGGGGGAAGTAATGGAGAATAAAGTAGAATAAAGGAGGATGGGGAGAAAGGGTAATATGATGGACATGAGGACATGGAGGACTGACAAAAACATGACATAAGGAAAAAGAAGATAAGTAACAAAACTGTGCCAGTAGTCAAAGATGCAACAGTAGAAAACTTCATTCTGCCAAAGAAACTAATACTTATACCTATTGGTTGATTGAGGATAAAGAATCATATGAACAACCAAGTGGTGGTAAAGATGTGGGGCCAGAAAGGATGAATAGAAGGAGATTCTTAACTCCTCTACAAAAAATTTGAAAACCATAGTCATAAAATAGTTTAGAGAGTCAAGGGTCCTATATTTTTCTCATATGTGTAAGCTAGACAGAAAAAAGGAAAAGAAAACTGGGGGAGGAAATCTCATTAGAATGGAAGGGAGATGAGTAGAGTAAAAGAAAGGAACCAGGAAGAGGTGGGGGGGAAGTGAAAAGGGAAGTACTGGGGAATGATATTGGTTAAATTATATTGTTATATCACATACATGTATGAGTACAAAACAAAAATTCCACCATATGTATAATTATAATGCACCAATAAAATATGAAAAAATAAAAATAAAATATCATATAGTATGCAAACATAAAAAATAGTAAAACAAAAATAAAGTAGCCATATATCCCATTGGTCACCATGGCACAAGAAGTCTGAGGTGTGAAATGGGGTGACATGGCTATAATTAATCCTGATCTTCCCCCTCACATTAGCTTCACTTCTAGACAGAGAAAATTTCAGCATTACATGACTATTCACAAAACTTTATATACACAGGCTATTTCCACAGAGTTTTCTGTGACAGTTTCAAGAACATCTAAGTATTTGACACAGATTGTTAAAAACTGTTAAAAGTCAATTGCATAGGAAACAAGATATATGAGTTTATTTATGCATAATTGTGAAAGACTAATAAAATATTTTATCTTATTGAACTTCACACATAGCAGAAGCTTATTCCCTTAAGTGCCAAAACTTTTGGAAAATTTGTCATTGTGATGGAAATATTTCTAAAATACATACTTCCTTAAATTCTCAAAAATGCATTTTAAACCTAAATTAATATTTTCTTGAAAATCTAGCTGTATCATTTTAAGTATTACTTTTTATAGTATGTTATAACACAGTGTTGCCTGCCAGATGTTTGAGGTGTTTCCTCCCCCTATTAAATTTCCCTTGGCTTCTACTTCACACTTTAACCTTGCCTCTATCCTGCTGAGCAGGGTAGAGCTTGAGCTGCTCAACATCTACAGACTGGAGACTGCCAGGAGTAACTAGATAATGAGATCAGCCAGTAACTTAATTTTACACAATTCTAATTCAGTATATTCAAGGTAGAGGTAGTTGGCTCTGATCTCCTACAAAACATAACACACGGGACTCATGACAAAGATTTCTTTCTACTTTTTCATTGTCTTTTAGGTTTACAGCTGCATTCTGGGTTTTTAAGTTGTAAAAAAAGACAATACACATTAATCAAGATCCTTTAATATGTCAGGAAAATAATATAGAACATCTCCCACATGCCTTGTAATAATTCTAAGTGACAGAAAGTATATATTATATCCCTAACACTGATGTAAAACAAACCTTAACCAACATACAGTCACACAAATAGTTAAGTGGTAAGAACCAGGACCCTAAGAAACTCTGGCACTAACAATTTCACATGATTTCCTAGAAAGGTGTTTCCCAAATCCTATTTTAAGAAATCATTTATCTTGAATGCCTGCTAAAAATGCAAAAAGGGACATCATTCTATACTTGCTAAACAGAATTCTCTCAGGGTGGGTATGGGAGACCAAATTTTAGCAAGCATTCCAGATAACTTTTATACGAAAATGAAATACCACTCTCCTAGACAAACCATGTGATTTATGAAGTCATGATAAATAAATAAATGTTATCTTACATTTCCTCCTATAACTTGGGTCAATCTTTCTCAGCTTCCTTTATGGGCTTCTCTATATTTTCCTATTTCTTAAACAGCCATGATGGATTATGTTTTAGAACCTGCTCTTTTCTCACTTTGTTCCTTGGGCTATCACATATAATTCCAAAGATTAAATTCCTATCAACATGACTGTGACTCAGAATTCTCTTTATTTATTACAGTTACAAGACTGTATATACAAATCTTCCTCTATGTGCTATACATGTTTCCTCTCTTGAATGTCCTATAGGTACAATGAACAGAATATTCTCAAAATGAAGATTATATCTCCATTCCCAACACTGTGATCCCTAATCCTATGATATTTCTTGTGGCCCTAATCTCAATAATTAGTACATCCATTAAGACCCCAATCAGGGGCTGGGGAGATAGCTCAGTCAGTAGAGTGCTTGCCTTGTAAGCTCAAGGCCCTGGGTTCGATCCCCAGCACCCAAAAAAAAAAAAAGACCCCAATTAGAAAACTGAGTTCCATTCTTTTTTTTTATTGTAAACAAATGGGATACATGTTGTTTCTCTTTTTGTACATGGAGTCAAGGCATACCATTTGTGTAATCATAAATTTACATAGGGTATTGTTGTTTGATTCATTCTGTTATTTTTTTTCCTTCCCCCCCACCCTCCTACCCCTCTTTTCCCTCTATACAGTCCTTCCTTCCTCCATTCATGCCACCCTCCTTAACCCTAAACCTAAACCTAACCCTAACCCTAATGCTAACCACTCCCACCCCCCCTTATATGTCATCATCTGCTTATCAGCGAGATTATTTGTCCTTTAGTTTTTGAGATTGACTTATCTCATAGCATGATATTCTCCAATTTCATCCATTTGCCTGCAAATGCCATAATTTTATCATTCTTTATGGCAGAGTAATAAAGAAACTGTGGCATATATATATATATTCATCAATATTCATCAATTGAAGGACATCTAGGTTGGTTCCACAATCTGGCTATGGTGAATTGAGCAGCAATGAACACTGATGTGGCTATATCTCTGCAGTATGCTGATTTTAAGTCCTTTGGGTATAGGCCAAGGATTGGGATAGCTGGGTCAAATGGTGGTTCCATTCCAAGCATTCTGAGGAATCTTCATACTGCTTTCCAGAGTGGTTGCACTATTTTGCAACCCCACCAGCAATGTATGAGTGTACCTTTTTCCCCACATCCTCGCCAACACCTATTGTTTCTTGTATTCTTGATAATCGCCATTCTAATTGGGGTGAGATGGAATCCTAGGGTAGTTTTGATTTGCATCTCACTTATTACAAGAGATGTTGAACATTTTTTCATATATCTGTTGATTGCTTGTACATTTTCTGTGAAGTGTCTGTTCATTTCTTAGCCCATTTGTTGATTGGATTATTTGTATTTGTAGTGTAGAGTTTTTTGACTGCTTTATATATTCCAGAAATTAGTGCTCTATCTGAAGTATGAGTGGCAAAGATATTCTTCCACTCTGTAGGTTCTCTCTTCACATTACTGATAGTTCCCTTTGCTGAGAGAAAGCTTTTTAGTTTGAATCTATCCCAGTTGTTGATTCTTGCTTTTATTTCTTGTGCTATGGGAGTCCTGTTAAGGAAGTCTGATCCTAAGCCAACAAGTTGAAGATTTGGACCTACTTTTTCTTCTATAAGATGCAGGGGCTCTGGTCTGATTCTGAGGTCCTTGATCCATTTTGAGTTGAATTTTGTGCAGGGTAAGAGATAGGGGTTTAATTTCATTCTGTTGCATATGGATTTCCAGTTTCCCAGCACCATTTGTTGAAGAGGCTATCTTTTCTCCATTGCATATTGTTGGCCCCTTTGTATAGTATGAGAAAATTGTATTTATTTGGGTTTGTGTCCATGTCCTCTATTCTGTACCATTGATCTACCTGTCTAGTTTGGTACCAATACCATGCCATTTTTGTTACTATTGCTTTGTAGTAGAGTTGAACATCTAGTATTGCGGTACCCCTGCTTCGCTCTTTCTACTGAGGATTGCTTTAGCTATTCTGGGTTTTTTATTCTTCCAAATGAATTTCATAATTGCTTGCTCTATTTCTGTAAGGAACGTCATTGGGATATTAATTGGAATTGCATTGAATCTGTATAGAACTTTTGGTAGTATGGCCATTTGTACAATATTAATTCTGCCTATCCAAGAACATGGGAGATCTTTCCATCTTCTAAGGTTTTCTTGAATTTCTTTCTTTAGTGTTCTGTAGTTCTCATTGTAGAGGTCTTTCACCTCATTTGTGAGATTGATTCCCAAGTATTTTATTTTCTTCGATGCTATTTTGAATGGGGTAGTTTTCCTAACTTCTCTTTCTGAAGATTCATCAGTTATGTATAAAAATGCATTGGATTTATGAGCATTGATCTTGTAACCTGCTACTTCACTGAATTCACTTATGAGTTCTAAAAGTTTTCTGGTGGAATTTACGGGTTCCTCTAAATATATAATCATGTCATCAACGAACAGGGATAGTTTGAGTTCTTCTTTTCCAGTTCGTATACCTTTAATTTCTTTGGTTTGTCTAATTGCTCTGGCTAGGGGTTTCAAGGACGATGTTCAATAGAAGTGGTGAAAGAGGGCATCCCTGCCTTGTTCCAGTTTTTAGGGGGAATGCTTTCAGTTTTTCACCATTTAGAATGATATTGGCCATGGGCTTAGTGTAGATGGCCTTTACAATGTTAAGGAATGTTCCCACTATCCCTATTTTTTGTAGTGTTTTGAGCATGAAGGGATGCTGTATTTTATCGAATGCTTTTTCTGCATCTATTGAAATAATCATGTGATTCTTAACTTTAAGTCTGTTGATATGGTGAATTACATTTATTGATTTCCGGATGTTGAACCAACCTTGCATCCCTTGGATAAAACCCACTTGATCGTGGTGCACTGTCGTTTTAATATACTTTTGTATGAGATTTGCCAAAATTTTGTTGAGAATTTTTGCGTCAATGTTCATTAAGGATATTGGTCTGAAATTTTCTTTCCTCAATGTGTCTCTGTCTGGTTAGGTGCCAGGGTGATACTGGCTTCATATAATGAGTTTGGGAGGGTTCCCTCCTCTTCTATTTCATGGAATACTTTGAGTAGTTTTGGAATGAGCTCTTCTTTAAAGGTTTTGTAGGACTCGACTGAGAACTCATCTGGTCCCGGACTTTACTTTGTTGGTAGGCTTTTGATGACCTCTTCTATTTCATTGCTTGAAATTGGTTTATTTAAGTTTGTATATCCTACTCGTTCAGTTTAGGTAATTCATATGTCTCTAGAAACTTGTTGATGTCTTCGAGGTTTTCTGTTTTGTTGGAATATAGATTTTCAAAATACCTTCTAATTATGTTTTGTATTTCACTCATGTCTGTTGTGATATTTCCTTGTTCATTCAGAATTTTAGTAATTTGAGTTTTCTCCCTCTTTCTCTTTGTTAGTATGCTAAGGGTTTATCAATTTTGTTTATTTTTTCAAAGAACCAACTATTTATTTTGTTAATTTTTCCGATTGTTTCTTTCATTTCAATTTCGTTGCTCTCGGCTGTGATTTTAACTATTTCCCGTCTTCTACTACTTTTGGTGTTGGTCTGCTCTTCTTTTTCTAGGGCTTTGAGCTGTAGTGTTAAGTCGTTTATTTGTTGATTTCTACTTCTTTTGTTGAATGAGCCCCATGAAATAAGTCTTCCTCTAAGTACTGCTTTCATAGTGTCCCAGAGATTTTGATATGATGTGTCCTTGTTCTCGTTTACTCCTAAGAATTTTTTTATTTCCCTCCTGATGTCTTCTGTTATCCATTCATCATATATTAGTGTATTATTTAATCTCCAGGTATTGGAAAAGTTTCTGCTTTTTATTCTGTCATTGTTTCTAATTTCAATCCATTATGATCTGATAGAATACAAGGTAGTATCTCTATCTTCTGGTATTTGCTAACAGTAGCTTTATGGCATAAGATATGGTCTATTTTAGAGAAGGATCCATGTGCTGCTGAGAAGAAAGTGTATTCGTTCTTTGTTGGATGGTATATTCTATATATGTCCATTAAGTCTAAATTGTTGATTGTGTTATTGAGATCTATGGTTTCTTTATTCAATTTTTGTTTGGAAGATCTATTCAGTGGTGAGAGAGGTGTGTTAAAATCGCCTAGTATTATTGTGTTGTGGTCTATTTGATTTCTGGAATAGAGAAGGATTTGTTTGATGTACATGGATGAGCCAATGTTCAGGGCATAGATATTTATAATTGTTATGTCTTGCTGATTTATGCTTCCATTAAGCAGTATGTAATGTCCTTCTTTATCCCTTCTGACTAGTTTTGGCTTGAAGTCCACATTATCTGAAATGACGATGGATACTCCAGCTTTTTTGCTGTGTCCATGTGCCTGGTATGTTTTTTTCCCATCCTTTCATCTTTAGTCTATGGGTATCTCTTTCTATGAAATGAGTCTCTTGCAGGCAGCATATTGTTGGATTTTTCTTTTTAATCCAATCTACCAGTGTATGTCTTTTGATTGATGAGTTCAGGCCATTAACATGCAGGGTTATTATTGTGATATGATTTGTATTCCCAGTCATTTGACTCATTTTGTTTTTTGACATGATTTGGTGTCTCCTTTATTTGTCTATTCCTTTAGGCTAGTTCCTCCCTTTGCTGATTTGCATCGTTGTTTTTCATCTCTTCCTCATGGAATATTTTGCTGAGAATGTTCTGTAATGCCGGCTTTCTTTTTGTAAATTCCTTTAGCTTTTGTTTATCATGAAAGGATCTTATTTCGTCGTGAAATCTGAAAGTAAGTTTTGCTGGGTATAAGATTCTTGGTTGGCATCTATTTTCTTTCAGGGCTTGGTAAATGTTGTTCCAGGCCCTTCTAACTTTTAGGGTCTGGATTGAAAAATCTGCTGATATTCTTAATGATTTCCCCCTGAAAGTAATTTGATTCTTTTTTCTCGCAGTCTTTAAAATTCTGTCTTTATTTTGTATGTTAGGTATTTTCATAATAATGTGCCTTGATATGGGTCTGTTGTAATTTTGTGTATTTGGAGTCCTATAAGCCTCTGGTACTTGGATTTCCATTTCATTCTTCAGATTAGGAAAATTTTCTCATATTATTTCATTGAATAGATTGTTTATTCCTTTGCTTTGTTTCTCTAAGCCTTCCTCAATCCCAATAATTCTTAAATTTGGCCTTTTCATGATATCCCATAATTCTTGTAGATTCTGTTCATGATTTCTTACCATCTACTCTGTTTGGTCAACTTTGTTTTCAAGATTAAATATTTTTTGTTCAATGTCTGAGGTTCTGTCTTCCAGGTTATGCTTTCTCTTGGTTATGCTTTCTATGGAGTTTTTAACTTGGTTTATTGTTTCCTTCTTTTCAAGGATTTCTGTTTGTTTGTTTTTCAGTTTATCTAACTCTTTATTGAAATAATTTCTTGCTTCCCGTATTTGCTCTTTGAACTGCTGATTGGTGCAATCAATTAATGCTTGCATTTGCACTTTCATCTCCTCCTTCAATGCCTGCATTTGCTCTTTCATCTCCTTGTTTACTTTCCTGATTGTTTTAATTATGTACATTCTGAACTCCCTTTCTGAATTTTTCTGCTGTGCTGTCATTGGATTTTATTGATATAGTATCTAGGTTTGTTTGGGACATTTCTTCCCTTGTTTTCTCATATTGGTCAGATATCAGTGGAACTCTGAGATATTGCAGATTTCCTTTATTGGCTTATAGTGTCCTTATGGATTTCCAGTGTATCACCTCCCAGCCTTCATTAGCCTGAAGTCTTGGAGGAACTTGATAATGCAATGCTTCCAAAGAAAGCTGTCCCTAGCCTGCTACTGGTTCCAGGGCTTGGAGCTGGCTCTGTGCGAAACGGTTCTCACTGGGCAGCTGCTCCGAGAAGCTGGCCATAGAAGGAGCCTGCTGCCGGAGGGGCAGGGATGCTTGGAGAAGTCCCTGGCTGCCCTTCCCTGGTCCCTGAAGCTGCCTGCAGGCTGGAGCTCGCCGCTGGGTCTGGGACTTGGAGCTGGCTCTGCAGAAAGTCTCTCACTGGGTGACCTGCTCCAAGAAGCTGGCCATGAAAGGAGCCTGCTGCTGGAGGAAGCAGGGATGCTTGGTGAAGTCCCTGGCTGCCCTGCCCTTGTCCCTGAAGCTGCCTGCGGGCCTGGGCCCACCGCTGGGTCCGGTACTTGGAGTTGGCTCTGCAGAAAGGCTCTCACTGGGTGGTCTGCTCCGAGAAGCTGGCTGTGGAAGGAGCCTGCCGCTGGAGGGAGCAGGGCTGCTTGGGGAAGTCCCTGGCTGCCCTGCCCTGGTCCCTGAAGCCGCCTGCCGGTGGGACCCGCTGCTGGTTCCTGGGCTTGTAGTTGGCTCTGTGCAGAAAGGCTCCGAGAAGCTGGCTGTGGAAGGAGCCTGCCGCCGGAGGGTGCAGGGCTGCTTAGAGAAGTCTCTAGCTGCTCTGCCCTGTTCCCAGAGGCTGCCTGCAGGCCAGAGCTCACCACTGGCTCCGGGGCTTGGAGCTGGCTCTGTGCAGAAAGGCTCTCACTGGGTGAGCTGCTCTGAGAAGCTAGCCATGGAGGGAGCCTGCCGCCAGAAGGTGCAGGGCTGCCTGGGGAAGACTCTAGCTTTCCTGCCCTGCTCTGAGCAGCTGCTCCTGTCCGGGTCTGCTGCCCGGGCTGAGCTTCACCCGGTGGGGGAGACTCACCCGGTGGGGGAGACTCACCCCGTGGCTCTATGTTAGTCTGAGTCTCTCAGTGCCTCCCCTTCTTGAATCCTGGGTTCTGGAGCAACAGGAGATGCGATCACCCTCTAGTCCACCATCTTGGATCGCGCCCTTACTTTTTTTTTTTTTGTGGTGTTGGTGATCGAACCCAGGGCCTTGTGCTTGCAAGGCAAGCACTCTACCAACTGAGCTATCGCCACAGCCCCTGAGTTCCATTCTTGATTTCCACTTTTCCTTCACCAAGGTACCCTATGTTTCCCCATGTACCCACTGTTACCTACCAAAATCCAATCGGTAGTTTTTTTCTTACAAATACATATGCTTTTTCTCTTCCTCATTGGCTCTTAGAAGATATGCATAGAATATCAACTACTCTCATTTCATTTTATATATAGTAACTGTTAGATAATTCCAACTCCTTTATGACCCTTATATGTCATTTGGGTCATAACTTCTCAGTACCCTTCTTTTCTGTTTCTCTCCTGAGATTGTTGGAGATGATGTCTAGTTTCTCACCACAGGAGCTAGAGGAGCAGATCTTCCTTGTTCCAGCTCAGGTGAGCAGATGCTTCAGCCTGGAACCTCAATCTGAAGAGAGTAACAAAATAATCAAGAGCATTCAGAACTCAATTTGGTGACACAGACATTCACCGACTGATCGTAATTAACAGTGGCAACATCACATGTCCATCATGACAAGACCAAGGCCAACAGTGTGTTCCAACCAGACTCTGCATGGACTGAACTGAAAAATCTAGTCACATTACTCTACTTGGTTCTTCCCTATTTTCTGAGCATGGTTGTTCAGCTTTCCCATCAAGTCTGCCTAGAAACTGATATTCTCTTAACAATTTCCTCTTCTTTATAAAGTCAGTTTCTGTTGATTATTCCAAGAACAAAATGTGGCACAATGCCTAGCAAGCAGAAAGCCAGGCAATGTTCAGCCATGTTTGAGAATATCTACTACTTATATTTAAGAAGATCCTTCCCCTCAGTGAACAACTTATGTTATACCCATAGGTACTCATACTCATTAGGAAGGAAGAAGAAAAGATGTCCCTCAATATTGCTCTTTCACGAAACATTGTCAAAACTGATGCAAGTAGTTGTAGAACTTCAGTTAAAGATAAATGAACATTTTCCTTTGTTTGTTCAGATCAAAGAAAAAAAGGTGCCAATGCCTGAAATATACCTTCTGGTGCTCTGAGTTTTACTATGAGGAGATATCAAGCAATTACTAAATGAAAAATATTATAAGTTACCTATGTATTTTTTAATTAGCTATGAAGAATAATATATTTATGAGTCCAAAATTAGCATTTAGTTAAAATTAAAAGTTTGGATAATATGGTCTGAGGCTGGTATTTCAAAACCTTTCTTTTTTTCTTGCTTTAGAATAACACTACATTGTAAACATAGTAAACAAGAGGTTTTGGTATATAACCATGACTGTAGTTTGGATGAGGAATGTTCCCCAAAGGTGCCTTATTGAAAAGTTTGGTCACTAGCGTATGGAGGTGGTGGAAACTTTAGGAGGTCTGGTCTAGTGGAAGGAACGTAGGTCACTGGAATATGTCCTCAAAGGTAATATTAGCACTCCAGACAACTCCTCTTTCTGGGCATTTCAGCCACCATGAGATAATAGCTTCCTCTGTAACAAGCTCCCTGTATGATGTAGTACCACAATGAGATGATAACTTCCTTTGCAGTAAGCTTCCAGTATGATGTACTGTATTGCAAAGACCCAAAATCAATGGACCAACTATGGACTGAAGTCTCAAAACTGTTAGCCAAAATAAGCTGATTATATCAGGTATTTTGTTATAGCAATGGAAAGATGACTAATATAGCCACACATTTTCTTTTTAAGTACTTAAACATTTATTTTATTTTTAATTAAACTACTTTTACTGATATTTACATAAAAATTGCTCATGTTTATGTGATATTATTCATCTAACCATTTTTGACCATAGGTATTAACTTGATTTTAAGAAAAGATAGTATGAACTAGTTGTGAATGAAGACTAAATAAATTACAGGCAATTTAGCAGAAAGGGAAGATAAATACCTTGTTTTCTTTTTTGCTATATCTACTATTTTCCTATAAAATTGAAATTTGGATAATAATTAAGGTACGGTTTTTGAGACTAACACAACACAAATTACTGTTAAGACAACTACTACACAGAGAATATCTTAGAATCCTATATATCTTATCTTCCTAGAGCCTCCTACGGAATGAATGTTGTTGCTGCTATTCTCACAACATGAGAGGGGCTAAAGATAAGCAGAAGATCAACTACACACTCAAGGTAGTGCAGAATTTGTCTCCACTCAATCTCAATCACTTTCAACTTCAGAATGCATCAGGCCTCCAATCTCACCTTCTTCAAACTTTCTCCTGTCCACTTATGTGACCTGTCCAGAACCCAATTAGAGCTTGTCATGCCATCTCTTTACCTTCAATGCTTAGAAATATTTACTATCCCTTAGATAGGAAAACCTAAACTCCTAACTAGGTTATGTAAACTCTTCACAATTTGACTTCACTTCCTCCAGCTCAGCATTCGTCACTCACCACCTATTTCAGTGAGCTGGTTTCTATGCATCACACTGCCCTTTGGGGTCTTCTGTGCCCATGCTTCTGAGCCCAGGTATTACAGTGCTTTGCGATAATGCCACTGACTCATAGATGCTCAAAGAATATCTATAGTTGTGGATACTGCTATAGATATATATCTGTCTAAATAAGCTCATCTGTTTATCCATTCATATATTAAAGCAACATCTACGTATCTCCATAAGTAGAGATAATTTTTCCATGTAACTGCTCTATAATAATACAAGATCTTCTAAATACCAAGGTAGAATATAAAGGCACATGTTTAATTTAACCTAGAGTAAAAGTTAATACATGCATATCGAAGACCAGAAACCCTAAAAAATTGTAAAGAATTTCTGATAAAGCAAAATTAATTATTCTAACTTCTTTTTAAAATTTATTTTATTTGCTCTAATTAGTTGTTCATGACAGTAGGATGCATTTGTAGATAAAATAATTTTTCTGTATCTATTGAGATTATCATATGATTCTTGTTTTTAAGTCTATTGATAATGATGAATTCATTTATTGATTTCCATAGGTTGAACCAGTCCTGCATCACTGGGATGAACGCAACTTGATTGTGGTGCACTATCTCTTTCATAGGATTTTGTAGACAAGTTGCCAGAATTTTATTGAGAATATTTGCATCTACGTTACTTAGGGATATTGACCTGAAGCTTTCTTACTTTGATGTATCTTTCTCTGGTTTTGGTTTCAGGGTGATATTAGCCTCATAGAATAAATTGGGAAGGGTACCCTCCTTTTCTGTTTCATAGAATAATTTGAGGAGTATTGGTGTTAATTCTTCTTTGAAGGTCTTGTAGAACTCACCTTAGAATCGTTCTGGTCCTGGACTTTTCCTAATTGGTAGGCATTTAATGGTGTTTTCCATTTCATTACTTGAAATAGTTCTGTTTCAATCCTGTATGATCTCCTGATTCAGTTTAGATAGGTCATATGCTTTTAGAAATTTGTCAATATCTTAAATACTTTCTAATTTATTCAAGTATAAATTTTCATAATAGTTTCTAATAATCTTCTGTATTTTAGTTGTGTCTCTTGTGATATTTTCTTTTCAATCAAGTATTTTAGTAATTGGTGTGTTCTCTCTTTTTCTGTTTTAGAGTGGCTAGGGGTTTATCAATTTTATTGATTTTTTTCAAAGAACCAACATTTTTGTTTTGTCAATTTTTTCAATTGTTTCTTTTCTTTCAATTTCATTGATTTCAGATCTGATTTTAATTATTTCCTATCTTTCACTGTTTTTGGTGTTAATTTGTTATTCATTTTCTAGGGTTTTGAGATATAATGTTAGGTTATTTATTTGTTGACTTTTAATTCTTTAATAAATGAGTTCAATGCAATGAACTTTCCTCTTAGGACAGTCTTCATAGAGTCTGAGAAATTTTGGTATGTTGTATTGGTATTCTCATTTATCTCTAAATATTTTTTCATTTCATCCTTGATTTCTTCTACTACCCATTCAACATTCAATAGTGTATGATTTAGTCTCCTTGTTTTAGAGTACCTTCTATTTTCTTAATCTTTGAATTCTAATTTCAGTCCACTATGATCTGATAGAATGCAGGATATTATCTCCATTTTTTTGTATTTATTAAGAGTTGCTTTGTGGCATAATATATGGTCTATTTTAGAGAAAGATCCATTTGCTGCTGCATAAAAGTATTCTAGATGTCTTTTAAGTCTAAATTATTGATTGTATTGTATTTAGTTCTATTTTCTTGATTTAGTTGTTATTTAGAAGATCTGTCCAGTAGTGAGAGAGGTGTGTTACAGTCATGCAGTATTACTGTATTTTGGTCTATTTGATTCTTGAAATTGAGAAGAGTTAGTTTGATGTACATAGATACTCCATTTTTCGGGCATATATATTTACAATCATTATGTCGTGCTGCTGTATAATTATAATTTCCTTCAGTAGAATGAAATGACCTTCTTTGTCCCTTCTGATTAACTTTGGCTTGAAGTCCACTTTATCTGATATGAGAATGGAAACCCCTGCTTGTTTATGCAATCCATATGAGTGATATTTTTTTCCCCATCATTTCACCTTCAGTCTGTGGATGTCTTTGCCTATAAGGTGAGTCTCTTGGAGATAGCACATCACTGGGTCTTGTGTTTTAATCCAATATGCAAGTCTAGGTTTTTTGATTAATAAGCTTAGGCCATTAATTTTCAAGGTTATTACTGAGACGACTTATATTCCCTGTCATTTTGGTTTATTTCTGGCTTTTAATTTGATTTAGCTTCTCTTTTGACTATTCCTTTATTATAGTTCCTCCCTTTGCTGTTTTTCACTTTTTTGGTCACTTCATTCTCATGGAATATTTTGTTGAGAATGTTCTGTAGTATGGGCTTTCTATTTGTGACTTTTTTTTTTTACTTTTGTTTATCAAGGAAGGTTTTTATCATCTTCAAATCTGAAACTTAATTTTGCTGGAAATGAAGTACTTGATTGGCTTCCTTTTTCTTTCAGAGCTTAGAAAGTATTGTTCCATGACCTCCTAGCTTTGAGGGTCTGGGTTGAGTAATCAGCTCAGATCTGAATTGGTTTTCTCCTAAAATTAATTTGTTTTTTTTCTCTCAAGGCATTTAAGATTTTAATCCTTATTCTGTATTTTAGTCATTTTCTTTACAATGTGTCTTGGTGTGGGTCTGCTCTAGTTTTGTACATTTGGTGTCCTGGAAGCCTCCTGTATTTGATTTTCCATTTCAATCTTTAGGTTTGGGAAATTTTCTGATATTTTGCTACTGAAAAGATTGTGCATTCCTTTGGTTTGTATCTGTGCTCCTTCTATGCTGATAATTCTCAAATTTGGTATTTTCATGTTATCCCATAGTTCTTGGAAGTTCTGTTATTGGATTCTTACCATCTTCTCTGCATGGTCAACTTTATTTTTAATATTAAATATTTTGTATTCATTGTCTGAGTTTCTTTATTCCAAATGATCTAGTCTTTTCACGATGCTTCCCATTGAATTTATAATTAATTTGATGTATTAATTTCATTTGTAAGATTTCTGCTTGATTTTTTTCACAATTTCTCTTTCTTTATTAAAGTGCTCTTTCAGTTCTTATATTTTCTCATTGATTTCACTCTCTATACCCTCCTTTACTTCATGGATCAGATTAACTATGTACATTCTAATCTCCTTCTTGGGCATTTCTTCTATTGTCAGTGGCTTCTCTTATTGGGGCATCTTGGTTTGTGGCATTTTGTTCCCTTGCTTTTTCACATTGTGTGTTTTCCCATCTAGTCATGTAGATCTGAGCAATATAAATTCTCCCATGTAGACCTATAATGTCACAGAAAATATCCAGTTATCCCACCTTTAAGAGGGAGACTGATGTCAGTAGCACCCAGCGCAAACCATAGGCATCCTCAAATCTAATAGCACCCAGCAAGGCCTCCAACTGTACTCTCACTATAAACAGCAATAATTGGCTCAATCTTTTTTCAAATAACAACAGAAAATTTGCCAAATGGATTTACAATGTCAAATAATAGACAAAGAAAGAAAAGAAATATTGCAGGACATGGAGTTCATGAGGGAGAATGAGAGAAGACAGTAGCAAAAATCCACAGGAACAATGAAAGATGAACCAATACAGATTGGTTGTTATGTGGAGAAAAGTTAGAAAGGGAATCTAGGAAGACGGTGTGGGGAAGAATACATGTGAAGAGAAGAAAAAAGTATTTAAAAATTTAAGACTATATGTATTATACAGCAGAACCTCAAAGCACCATGCATACATTACTGTCTTCAAAAATTGATGCACAAAAAACACCCTGCTCCAAATATTTGCATTCTGTTCAATGTCAGAGAAGAAAAAAATAAAAATAAAATAAATCTCAGTGGAAAACTAAACTCTCTCTGACAAAGTTCAAAAGCTTCACAGCCCTGTCTCTGACTTCTTACAAGACTGCCTGACCCAGACAGGGCCTGGAAGACCCAGTCACTATCTCACCATTCTGGAGCTCAGATGTCTTGGATTTGGCCATGTTTTAATCCCAAGATTTCAATGTCACTGGAATTTGGTGAGACACCACCAGGGATGAGCAATCCTGAGAGACTGTAACAAGATGGCAGCAACCCACACTCCCAGGAGGAAGACCCATGTGCAGCCAAACCTGTAGGCAGCTGGACACTAAATCTCCAGGTCCTATCAATCTCCAACCTCCGATTCCCATTCTCACTTCCTCTCCCTGATACCCACTAAAACCATAAGCACCTCTAAGGATCTTAGGACCCACCCCCCAAGTGCCTTTTATCTACAAAGCATCCTACAAATGTTTACCAAATAAAAATATGAATAAATGAATAAGTGAATGAACGAATGAAAATTCCTAGGATCTAGGAAGTTTGATGAATGAGATTCATGAAAATCACAGGAAAAGGAAGGAGATGAGTTTGGATGTGATTTCATAAAGTGAGAGAATACGTACTTTATGTATGTTACTTAAGGGTTCAAAATGGTTATGAATAATCAATACACACAGTATTTACAGGTATAAAGGTAAGTGCATTATATACCCTAGAGGATGGAATTACTCTTTCTAAGTCATTACTGTCTTGATAGGTCAATATGTTTTTGGCACACACAAGAATGCAGAAAATAAGGGCTATGTATCTGTCAAACGGTATCAAAGTAAATAACTTAGTAAGTGGTTTCAACTCCTGTTCCTCTCTAATCCCATTTATCTAAATCCTACTTAGTGGGAGAATTAAAGTTATAATATATCTAAATAACTCTTGCCAAAGTGTAGGTAAATGCTTCCAAAAACAAAAGAAGGCTGTATAAATTAGCCACCTAATTTCGCAAAAGAAAATAAAAATTTTATTTGACACATTTGCTGGACAGAAAACAATGTAAACACGTTGCAAATAAGCACATTAAAATATATATAAAGGCAGATATTTTCCAAAGAGCCTAAAAGTAGAGGAACTAACTTGGAATTCCAAAGGAAGCAGTGTAAAGAGAAAAGAATCACTACAATCAGACTGAAGTAACCCTTGAAACACTGCATATTCATAGATAACAGAAAGAATTGAAAGAAATAGAAGTCAGATCTTCAAATGTGAGCCTGAATGAAACAATGTTAAAATGTTAGAGCTTTATAGTTATACACAGGAGTTGAGTTCACCCAATCTCATACATTCATGGAATTAGATTTCCGTTCATGATCTGCCTTCTTATCCCTCTCCCTTTTCCTTTCCTGTCCTCTCTCTCCTTTCCCTTATCCCATCCTCTACTCTACTAGACTTCCTTTCACTAATCTATTTATTTATATCTGGTTCATTTTATCTATGTTTAAAGTGAAGTTTCCCATAGGTTACTTATATACACACATAACTTGATTTTTAAAGAATTCATTCTGCATTGCCTCCCTTCCCCATTCCTTCCTTTCAATCTCCTTCTTCAACATTATTGATCTTCTCCTTATGTTTATGTTATACAATATCCTTCCCCTTCCCCTTTCCTTTATTTTAATGTAACTTCTACAAATGAGAGAAAACATTCAACCTTTTAGTTTCTGAGTTTGTCTTATCTCACTTAGCATGATATTCTCCATTTCCATCCAGACACCCACAAATGCCATAATTTCATTATTTTTTATGGCTCAGTAGAATGCCATTGTATATATATGCCAGAGTTTCTTAATCCATTCATCTATTGATGGGCATCTGGGTTGATTCCATAATTCAGCTATTTTGAATTTTCCTGCAATAAATTTGTGGTGTCTTTATTTCTATAGCTATAGTATTCTGATTTTAGGTCTTTGGGGAAAATACAAAGGAGTAGGATTGCTGGATCATATGATGGATTCATCCCTAGATTTTTGTGGAATACTGCTTTCAAGAGTGGTTATACTAGGCTACAGTCCTACCAAAAATATACAAGTGTAAGTTTCTCCCAACAATGCCATCAGCATTTATTATTGTTTGTATTCTTGATCATAGCCATTATGACTAAAATGAGATGAAATCTTAGAATGGTTTTCATTTGTATAAAATGCTAATTTTTACAAGTCAGAATTGGTTGAGGGAGTTAAGTGGATCACAAAGTAGTTAAAATGCAAATTACTATGAATGTCATTGACTCAGGAGACCTGAAAAAATAATAGAAGTGGGGATTTAAACAATATCCAAAAATTTCTAATTAGGAATCCTTACAGAACTTTGGTCATTGAAGTAAATATAAACACTCCAAAGGGTGTAGGAAGGCTCTTGGTGACCCGGACCTAACTATAGGTATGTACTAGTTAGAAATGTTGGAAACACAGACAGTAGTATTCATTGATTCTTAAAGAAATTAGAAATGAGAAGCCTAATTGAGCCAAAACCATGAGGAGTTGAAGCCTCCCTCCTAGACGTGTGAAAAAGAGGATATTTTTGGTATAAAGTTAAGACCTTGATCTAAATTCACAATATTGTACAAAATTATATTTCCATAATGGTAACACAAGCTTATCATCTTTGACAATCATAACTTAACTTGGCCTCTCAAGTTTTCTGACAAAGTCACCTACTTATAAAGCAAACTTGCTTGATTTTGGTTGTTTACATTTGACACTGCACTGATGACATGATTATATTTGAGCATACTACAGATTACTGATAGAACACAGTTGGGTATTAAGTGCTTGTTATTTCTATTAGTCAAAGGGTGAGATCAACTTTGAGCATTATGAAAGTATTTTCAAAACTATCTGAAATAGAATAGTTTCATTTGCATGTTTTAATAATAAGGGGAAATCCTTAAAACCACAAATCATATCAAATAAAACATGAACTTCCAAACAATATTGATAAGTAGCAATTCATTGAAAAAATGTATTTAGTGATTCTGATTTTTTATGCCTTTTCTCTCATCAAGGGGTCCCTCCTGGAAGTGATAATCTACTTCTATGTAACCCTCAGTTTATAGTATTCAACTTCTGGCCTGCTTTTCCTAAAATAAAACAGGAAAAATAAGAAGTTACATTTTTAAAGTTCATTATTTTATACCTCTATTTATTGAAAAAAAATTATATGAACTATGAGTAAAAGTCTTATTAATCAACTAATGAATTTCAATATTGCATCCTTTATTTGTAAATAAATATAGTAATAATAGTGGTCAAGAACCTGGACTATGACCATTCTACCTAGTCTGTAGACAAATCCTATATATTCCATTTCTCAGCTCTGTGACCTTGAACAAAAACTTAACCTTTCTCTTCTTGGTTTACCTAACAGTAAAATAAATGGGACTAATAATAGAACCTACCTCACAGAGTTGTTCTGAGTTAATCAAATTAACATAGCTGAAAGGCCAATGTAGCTAATATGCTTACAGAGAATCCAGAATATAGTAAACTGTGTACATGTTTGCTATTGTTATTTACATCTGTAAGTGGAGCCCAGAAAGGTTTTGTGCACATTTAATCTTAACTGAAATTTTTTTTAAAAATCTTTTCTATTCATGCCTTTAAAATCTCACATGTATATAGACTTTGCTTTTCCAGAAATTCTGCAACTTTTGCCTGGTTAATAAATATTTCCAATGGCAAAAGGACATGGATGAAAGTTATTTTACTCTCTTTCCTAATTCAAGAAACACAACTGGGACTGGAATTGTAGCTCAGTGTTAAACCACTTGCCTAGTATGTGTGAGGCACTGGGTTTGATTCTCAGCACTGCATATAAGTAAAAATAAAGTTCCATTGACAATTTAAAAAAATATTTTTAGAAGAATCACATTTGAGTTAACTTTTAGGGCAATCTGGAATTCAGAACATTTGTCAAATAAAAAATAGAATTATAAATTACTGTTAGACTATGATTATTAAAAATTTTCATTTGGTTTTTGTCTCCATTTATCTTCAACTAACCCTGTACTTAAAAATTAGGGGAAGAGGGCAGTAAAATGGCCCCCAAAGCAACTGAAGTTGATATAACTGAACACCAATTTACCTTTTAACTTCCATAGTAATAGAACAGTTTTTTGGAGCACATACAACCGTTTCTGCCATTCATATCCCAAGAACCTGTGAAATGCAATAAAAGGAGAGAAAGAACATTTTAGATAACACACATTTATATACAAATGTATGGCCATGTCATTCCAGAAAAGAAAAAAATAATAGTTAATATAACTTCTATGGTTCCTTTTAGCTCTAACATTCTACGACTAATTAATATGTATCTTCTATTCCAAGATACAAAAAAGAACAAACAACAACAAAAATCCCAATAATGTTAAAAGGAATAAGATGAAGCAGAGATGGTGCTGCCACTCTTTCATAATCAGCTCCCTGTCAACCAACCTTCCCTGACAGAGACAGTTGCAGCGAGGGGTCTGATGTGTAGTCTTGAGGTAATTGATTCATTTGGGTTTTGGTCTCTCATCTGTTATAAAAAAAGGATGGTGGGGGAAGCTGAACTAGGTTATTTCTATTAAATCTTTCAGATTTAAAATGCAACTTAAGAAAGTTCAGAAAAACAAATGGAATAAAACAGAAGGTCTCAAAGGGACTAGTCAAGAGATAAGCAGAACATTAATGAGGAGACTTTCTACCCTTCATTTCCCATACCAAAATACAACCTTCATATTTCATTTCTATTGAACTTTGGTGCTGAGAGAATGTAACCATCTGGTCAACTCTCAATTATCATGGCTGATGGAGATGATCACTGAAACTAATAAAAACTCTGGCAGACAAGATGCCAGGTTTGACTTGAACCAGTCCTGGTATGTGCCAGGTCAGGTGCAGGACAGCCTGCTGCTTGGCTGGGTGGGATAACAGTGAGAAATCCCATCCTTAAGAACGGTCATGGCCCAAAGCTTTACTAGATGTGTTAAACAACACCTGAATAATTAATAAACAGCCCAGGCTGACAACTAAAAACCTGACCTAATGTTTTGTTATTTAAAATTATTTAAAACTAAAAGTTTTTATGGTATGGATAATGTCACCCAGGTTTTCTTATAGTTCTAAACTTTCTACTTAAAGAGCATACAGGCTACACATGGATACTGCATGTATACTGCAGTATGGTCTCTCTATGTTTTATCTAAGCAGAAAACCCTTTTCATATTTTTCATTGCAATTTTACAGTTTACCTTTTCTGCATTTTTCAACATAGCCAAGCCTCAGGATGAAAGGAAGGTCCAGTGCTGCGACTGGAGGAAACTGTTTCCTGTGGTAGTGGAGTGGGGAAAAATGAGGTATGTTATGGTTCAGATGTGAGATGTCCCATAAAATCTCACATGTGAGGTAATGCAAGAAGTTTTGGAGAAGAAATGATTGGGTTATAGTCTTAACCTAATTAGTGAATTAATCTCTGATGGGATTAACTGAGTAACTGGAGGCAGGTGGGTGTGACTGGAAAAAGTGGTTAATTGAGGGCATAGCCATGGGATGGAGGATATATATTTTGTATCTGGGGAGTAGTGTCTTTCTGCTTCCTGGTGGTGTGAGCTGCTTCCCTCCACCACACACTTCCACCATGATGTTCTGCTTCACCTCACCTCAAATGGAGTCAGCCTTCTATGGATAAAATGTGAGCACTCAAATAAACTTCTCTTCCTCTACAATTGTTCTGGTCAGGTCTTTTAATCACAGCAGTGGAAAAAGCTGATTAAATCATGGTGGATAATCCATTTTAGAAAACACAAATGCCAGATCTCATCAGATTCAGTGTACTTTTAATTACTAATATTTTTTAACTTCACATTAGTCCCTCTTTTCCTATAAATCTTAAGAGCAAAAAAAAAATGTTCTACCTTCCTACATATTAACATATTATGGTCCCAAATACTGAAATGCTCTGCAATTGAATCATCTTGAAATGGTGATACTTTTCAATTTATATTTCTATAAGGGCAGAACTTAGAATCTATTAATGAATAAATGCAATGAATCCTTGAAAGAAAGATCAGGAATTTTTAAAAAATCATATAATTCTTTACATTACTATTGAATTAACTCTGCAAGAATTTCAATGAATTGACTGTTACTTGCATATTCTTTTTCCTACCAAGTAAAACATAAAATTATTTTTTCCAAAATCAAATACTAAACTTTATATTTCTGAGCCCATATCAAATATTCTGTCTCCCTGATTGTTTTTGTAGAAATATCTTACAGACATTCAAGTAAGTGAGTATGCTTTAGGTTTTTCTAGAGAAAAGAATCTAAAAACTGGATTGATCTGAGAGAACAATCAAAAGCAAATATGAAATCCTTATAAAAATTTAAGATTAAACCTAAAGTTAAGTGAAATTAGAAATTTGTTTATTCATGGTGATGAGTGATAGGTAACTCAATAATTTCACAAGAGTGCAACATTTTTATAAACTTCATTAGAAATATAATAGTTATCTCTAGCATTTTACTATAACTCTAACAACTGAAAACCACCAAGCTAATGAAAGATTCTATGGAATACATCCAATGGAACTAGTTTTAATACAGCATCTGACAGAAAATGTGTTTTGCAGAAATTTATTATATACAAGTTCATCACAGAATTTTATCAGGTTTTTTTTTTTTTAATTCTGGGCATTTCAGTACTGTAGGCACAAAGTCATAAACTTTTTTCCTGATGAAATAAACTTTAAAGTTAAAGCACTAATTTCATTTCCCTGTTGGATTAATTTCAATCAGTATTGTGATAATGGTGATAGTGGTTCTGATTTAATTCACTGAGAGTTAAAAGCTCTTTACATACAGAATAAACAATTTCTAAGTCTTAAAAAACAAATTATTTTGAAGAAATTGGTACTTTTAGCATAGCTTTCAAGTTTTAAAAAAATTACTCATAGAAAAATGTAGGAGAAGGACAGGGAAAAGAGAAGAAAGAGGGGGATGTTAGATTTTGTTAGGGTTAATATAAATATAACTTGAGTGTTTTATTTAAGAAAAATGTTGGTTAAATCTCTACCTGATAAACCATATTTGATGTCATAAGCAATACTTATTTTGATTCTAAATTTATATTTCTAATACAAAATATATTTTTCATTCCTTGGGAGAAGGAAAGCAAAAAAGTTAAAAAAACATTTTCAACTGAAATTTTATTTTTTAAATAATTATTGGTATTTTCCAATATTTAGAATATGCTTAATAGATATGTGAAATTTTCAAAAACTACATCAATAATAATCCCCTTAAATACTTTATATTTTTAAGTCCTCAGAAGAACCATTTGATTTGTATAACACCATAAACATATAAATACTTACTACTTTTCAATGACTATAAGAAATTAGAAATTTGCTACAAGATATGTTTTACTTTTTTGCTACAAGATTGTTTCAAAATGAATTCTCACATCATTTAAACTCATCCCACTATACCTACAATGAAAAACAATATTTTACCATCTAAGAAGACTCAGATTGATCCAAATAATTGAAATTCTATAAATATACATGAATAATAATACATCATAAAAAGTGGTTAAGGGTAGCACAATTCTATCTAGCAGGTAACATGAAGAACTGATAAACATTTTCCATGCACAATTACATTAGCTCACTGTGAGGAACTGAAAACACATCCAATTATGCAACATGCCAGTGAAATCACAATTACACTATTAGACCTGTTACACTATCAAAATTCAAAACCTTGCCCTAAAAATAAATTGTGAATCAGGTCATAGTCCTTTAGCATACTGTAGACATTCAATACATGCTATAATAATTATTCATTATTATAATTAATCACTATGATGCTACTACAAATGAAACAAGTAATTGAATGGATGCTAATGTAAGAATATGCTGTTAAGGAATGTTCATTAGAAAGACAATAAAAAATAATAATTTATGAATATTCAACTTGAGCATGGCAGTTATTATCAAAGCAACTAAAATATTTCTTTGGTGAGTTAAAAGCAATTAATGAATAAATTATATTTTAACTAAAAGAGAAAAAAATAACCCTAAATCTAGACTGATCTATTTATACTACTGAGAATTACTACATGGGCTTTGTTAAGGGGCCAAAAGTTGTCAGTACCTAACGAAATGAGGAAAGGACAATTTTCTTTATTTAAAAGGAACTTGCATTTCTTATATGATAGTTCCACTTTTCTAGAGCAGCTTGAAAAAATGAGACATTCAAACTGATACCCATCCTTAGTTGCTTGGGCAACTGAGGAAGAAAGAAGTCTCATTCCTACATGCAACTTTTACTAGACATGAAACCGTGGGAGAATGAGACAGTGGTGACAAAACTAGAGGGGCACATCAGAAGCATTCAATCAGAAGGCCCAATCTAGACTCCTCTAAACTAGTTCTGGTAGGATATGGAATTTTAAAACTCCAAATCCAGAGTATAATTGACAATGATAAAGTTGGAACACACTTGCTGTAGGAGATCACTCCTTTTGAGAAGTATGTGTTCATGGATGCAGCTACTTTCAAAAAGATCTAAAATCCATCCTGTATCACTGCAATTAAAAAAATGAAAGATGAGAAGGAATCTGTAGAAATTTTAATTGTTTACATCTTGAATTAACTTTTTATTCAATTTCCTTTCTACCTGCTTGGTTCTTCATATGGGATTGAATATGTATGTTTTACAAGATATGTGATTCAGAAACATTTTCAAAATAGACATCTATTCTTCATCATCCTTTTTCTTTTCCAGTGTTGCAAATGCCTTGTTTATTCTGCAAACAAGGTTCAGAAATGTTACAGACACAGATGCACAGGCTGGGAATGTGGGGTGGTCACGTCACACAGCAGGCTGCCTCTGCTGTGCCAAACAACCACCTGGGCTCTGGTGAGCAGGAACTGCATGGTCTCCTCCAGAGGGCCAAGCACCAATCCTTAAGAACCAGGGGCACCTTCACTGGTCGGCCACCTCCTTGATGCTGAGCACCTCCATGATGGCGAGGGCAAACTCAAAGTTGGTCCTGGGCCCATGACTGGTGAGGATCAGGCAGTGCTGATCCATGCAGCTCTTGGAGTAGCTGTAGTGACTCCAGTTCATCATTTGTCTTTTGCAAGTGGGTGTGTTGGAACTTTGCTTCCAAAACCTATTTCATGAGCCAAAAGAGCCGTAGAACCTGCACAGATGGCAGCTATGAGGCCCTTCCTATTCTCCTGCTCCTTCAGGATCTCCTTCACAGCAGCAAACTCAGATAAATTCTGTGCACCCAGATTACCTCCTGGTAGAACCATCACATCGTATGGTCCCTGCTTTCAAGGATCTTCAAGACTGGCATCAGGACAAATGACAACATCAGGGCTACATTGTACTGGGTCTTTTCCAGACAGACCTGCAATGGTAATCCCAGCCGGTCTCATGACATCTACAGGAATGACTTCTGCTCCTTTGGACAGGATGACCAGGGCTCTTTTTGAAGTCATTTGGATGTATGTTTTAAAGTCTGTGGGAACAAAGTCTCATCCTTTTTCATTTTAATTTTAGATAAGGAAATTTGATGACCAATTTATATGGTAGACTTCTAAATAATCTAAAAAATGTTTACTATTTTATCATTAATAAATTACAATATTACAGGCTACATTGTAATAATATGTTCATATGTTTATGATTGTTCAATCTAGAATTTGTACAAAACTTCTGCCTGGTTTCTGAGCCTCACTTTTTCTCCTGATTAGTTGGCATTTATATAGTCCTCAACATGAACCCTAAAGATTTCAAATAGTATAATTTTTCCACCACTTTTATGGAAATAAAAATTCATTTTCTTTTATATCGAAAAAAAAGGAAGAGATATAGCAAGTATTGTTATTTGCTCATGAGACTTCTCACTCTGAGTCAGGATCTTCTTGGTCTTGTCCATCAAATATTTTGAATCACTACATGATTTGACTGCTTTTCTTCAGTTTCAAAAAGTTAATGATAAGCTCCTCAACAATATACATCTATTTCTATCTCTCACTCTCCAATTCACATGAGCAAACCATCTATATGTTCATGTAAACCTTTTTTAATTCTTCATCGTCACCTTATACTTAGGATGCTGTATCCCTAAATTGACCTCCCACTGGGGGGAGACATAGTGCTTCCTTTCCTCTCTTTTAAACTCATGTAATAAACTTCATTAAAAGCTCTAATTAGGTAGTATTCCATGAATATAGTAAATAGACCAGTTTTTCAAAATGTATCTATACACTTAATGATTGTTTTATTTAAATTGTATCATATTGGGCTTTAATTTACCTAGAACACAATATCAATTCAAGCTTGAATACTTTCTCCTACTCTCCTGAAATAGCCTGTCCTGGTTGTTCTGTTGCCTAATTTTTCTTAAGAACTCATCATCACCCCAGCACCACAAAAAAAAAAAAAAAAAAAAAATTAAAAAAGAGCAGTGGCCATCAAAATTGAAGTACATTTTCAGGTGTCATTTTATAATGCCAATATAGTCCTGAAGCATCATACTTTTGTTTAAGGTAATAAAAATATCTCACTTCAGTGTACTTCCAGATGATGCTAGTATCTTTATGACATTTTTGTAGATGGGCATACTGGGTACTGGGCTTTAGGAAAACAGTCTAAAAATGTGCCTCAGTCCCCAGAGGTATGAGTGACTCAGAAATTATCATTAGTTCACTACTTCACAATTGCACACATAAACTTAGGTATCATTTCCCAGATTCTAGAGAACAGGCAGAAGATACAAAAATGCAAAGTTTCTGAGGCTCTTTATCTTATTATTCTAAAAGACATTTAAGTAAAAATAATTCACTATCATATCTGCAAAATAAAAAGCAAAACAAGACTACACATGAACAAAGGAAATAAACCTAAATTTAACATGAAAATAAATATTTAAAAATAGTTTAGTAATATAGCAGATATTCAATTTAGTTTTACATTGATACTGACTTGAACCCATGCTACAGCTTAAAGACATCTGTAATCAATTCCTAGTTCTATAAATCTGTGACCTTAAATAAGTCACTTGGGCTATCCAGGATCCATTCCCTTTTCTAAAACATGAAAACATAGGTTAGTTCATCCTGAAGATTCTACTAATTCTAGAATGCCATAAACTATGCACATACTAATGATTTTCTTGGCTTTAAAAAATGGCCAAGATCTAAAATTGATTTAACTTTCAAATATATCAATTTTGGAAATGGTTCACATTAGTTTTAGAGCAATTGGTCACTTTTGTAAATCTAGCATAGGAAAATTTTACATCATTTCAAAAGTTCTATTTCTAGCTAGAATGTTAGCCTATTAATGTCTGTGAAAGAAAATAAGTATATAAATTAAATATATTATCATAGTCTAATAATTATTGTTTCCACATGCGAAACTGGAATTTCAAATCCTTTTATCAGTTTTTTAGTGGGAAAAAAAATTATTATATATTCGGTAGTTATATATTCTATATATATAGAAAACAATGAATTTTAAGGAAATAATATCTCTGAAAGATGATGAATTTTGTTACTTAAGCATAGTCTTTTCCCAGAGCCTGTTTTCTATTTCTTCAGAAGGGATTAACCAAATAAGACACTAAGGTTATAAAAATATTTCCTTTAAAAAGAAAGACAGGGGAGGGAGATCCAAGATGGCAGACTAGAGGGAGGCTGTATTTTGTCACTCCGTAACTCTGGTTTCAAGCAGAGTACATCTGTTTCTTGGTAAGGCAGTTTTTGCTGCTTATCGAGCTCCTGCTGTTTACCCCACTTGTCTGCTGTGATCACCTGCAGTCTGCCAGCATATCAACATGTTTTTTGAGGGCAGACTGCTCATCCTCAGGTGCCTATCATCTGCCATTTGCCTGCCTATCACCTGTTCATCGCCTGCACCTATCCATCACCCAACGCACGAGGTTCACTTCCCGATCATCTGACAACAGTCAGCAAACTGATCGCCAACCAACAGTGGAGCACCAGCTGCCTGCTGTTACCTGGAAGTTCACTGTTACAGTACCTGCAGGTTTGATTACACATGGCTGCAGCCATTTTGAGACAACAGCCAGACCCCGTACGACCCCTGGCCGGTCTGAGCCCCATATCCAGGATACCTCAGCCCGACCGATCACTCCCTGCCTCTGGGACCCTCACATTGACTGACTGCTCCCTGCCACCAGGACCCCCAGACCAACTGACTGTGCCCTATCACCGGGACCCCAGACTGACTGATTGCAACTGGCCTCCAGGATCCCACAACCACACCAAACACATGTGACCTTCAGGACTCCTGCCTGACCGAATGCAACCCGCCTCCAGGACCTCCACCTGACCATGTCCACACCCTGAGCTGCAGCTCCCCATTTGCCAACACATTTCAAAGCCAGAGCAACCATCTTGGATAATCCTGGAAGCCACTGCTCTGATCTTTAGGTGGCACAAATCCCATCCTGAGATGCCTGCTGGAGACTTGAAGCTCATTGTCAGGTACCTTTCATGCATCAGACTACTGAACTCTGGGAGGTTTCATTACTATATGACTGTTATACTGTAGATTTTCTTTTTTCTCCTTATTGAAAAAATTTGTTTTTATTTCTTTACTTTCCTTGCTCTCTTTTCCTTTTGTTTACCTGTTCCCTCAGAGTCTCTTTCTCCCTGTTTTGCATGCTAACATCCAATTTCTTTTGATTACACTGTCACCCTTTCTATTATCTAGAACTTCTGTATATTCTTTTCTTATTCCATTAGCAGCCACATTCTACATTTTTCTGCATCCTCTTTGTCCTCCGTTTGAAACTGCAGACCTTACTGAAAATCTGTTTGTTTTACAGAAGATAATATTTGAACTCATTCTGTTTATTATGACAATTTTGTTATTGTCCTCATAGGGGCTATTTGGTATAGGAGCATAGTGTCTGATTTGGGCACTGTGAATATTGATCTCCCCATAAAGAAAGAGTTTTGAAAACTTATATGGCCACTATAAGCCTATAGAGGGAAATATGCAATACCCCAGATCTGCAGTGCTAGAGGGGAAGATACATGAACAACATGAAAAAACAAGGGAAGAAAATGATCCAAACAAATCCAGATTCTATATTAATAGAATCCAATGACAGAATGTTAGAAGAAATGTCAGAAAAGGACTTCAGATTATACATGATTAAGATGATTCACAAAGCAAAGGAATCACATAGACCACAACACAATAATTCTGTGTGACTTTATTGCACCGCTGTCACTACTAGATAGATCTTTCAAACAAAAACCACCAAAGAAACCAAGAACTCAATAACACAATCAATAACCTAGACTTAATAGACATATATAGAATATTCCATCCATCAACGACCAGATTCACTTTCTTCTCAGCAGCACATGGAACCTTCTCAAAAATAGACCATATGTTATGCCACAAAGCAGCCCTTAGGAAATGCAAAAAAATAGAGATAGTGCCTTGTGTTCTATCAGATCATAATGGACTGAGAGTAGAAATCAATGACAAAATAAAAAAAACAAATTACTCCAACATCTGGAGACTAAATAATATGCTATTGAATGAAACATGGATAACAAAAAACATCAGGGAGGAGATAAAAAAATTCTTGGAGGTCAATGAGAATGATGATAAAATATATCAAAATCTCTGGGACACTATGAAAGCGATACTAAGAGGAAAATTCATTGCATGGAGCACATTCCAGAAAAGAATGAAAAGCCAACAACTAAATGACCTAACATTACAGCTCAAAGTCCTAGAAAAACAAGAACAGAATAACAGCAAAAGTAGTAGAAGACAGGAAATAATTAAAATTGGACCTGAAATCAATGAAATTGAAACAAAAGAAACAATTCAAAAAATTGAAAAAACAAAAAGTTGATTCTTAGAGAAAGTAAACAAAATAGACAAACCCTTAGCCACACTAACAAAGAGAAGGAGAGAGAAAACTCAAATTACTAAAATTCGTGATGAAGAAGGAAATACCATGACAGACACCACTGAGATACAGAACATAATGAGAAGCTACTTTGAAAATGTGTACTCCAACAAAATAGAATCTACCGAAGACATTGAAAAATGTCTATAGACATATACTCCTCCCAAACTGAACCAGGAGAACATACACAATTTAAACAGATCAATATCAAGCAATGAAACAGAAGAAGCCATTAAAAATTTACCATCCAAGAAAAGTGCAGTACCAGACGGATTCCTAGCCAAGTTCTACAAGACCTTCAAAGAAGAACTCATTCCAATACTTCTCAAAGTATTCCGGGAAATAGAAAAGAAGAGTACCCTACCAAACTCATTCTACGAAGCTAATATCACCCTCATACCCAAACCAGGCAAAGACACATCAAGGAAAGAAAATTTTAGACCAATATCCTTGATGAATATAGATGCAAAGATCCTTAACAAAATATTGACAAACCATATCCAAAAACAAAATAAGAAAATTGTGCACCACAACCATGTGGGGTTCATCCCTGGAATGCAAGGATGGTTTAATATCCGTAAATCAATAAACATAATCCATCATGTCAGTAGACTTAAGGATAAGAATGACATGGTTATTTCAATTGATGCAGAAAAAGCGTTTGACAAAATACTACACCCCTACATGCTCAAAACACTGGAAAAAATAGGGATAGTAGGAACATACCTGAACATTGTAAAGGCTATTTATGCTTAGCCCATGGCCAACATCATTCTTAATGGAGAAAAACTGAAACCATTCCCTTTAAAAACGGGAACAAGACAGGGATGTCCTCTTTCACCCCTTCTATTCAACACTGTCCTCAAAATTCTAGCCAGAGCAATTAGGCAGACCAAAGAAATTAAAGGGAAATGAATAGGAAAAGAGGAACTTAAGCAGTCACTATTTGCTGATGACATGATTCTATATTTAGAGGATCCAAAAACATCCTCCAGAAAACTTCTAGACCACATCAATGAATTCAGCAAAATAGTAGGCTATAAAACCAACACGCATAAATCTAAAGCATTTTTATATGCAAACGACAAAACATCTGAAAGGGAAATGAGTAAAACAACTCCATTTGCAATAGCCTCAAAAAAATAAAATAATTGGGAATCAATCTAACCAAAGAGGTAAAAGATCTCTATAATGAAAACTACAAAACATTGAAGAAAGAAATTGAGGAAGACATAGAAGATGGAAAGATCTCCCATGTTCTTAGATAGGCAGAATTAATATTGTCAAAATGACCATACTACCAAAAGTGCTATACAGATTCAATGCAATTCCAATTAAAATCCGAATGATCAAGGACCTTGAAATCAGACCAGAGACCCTGCATCTTATAGAAGAAAAAGTAGGTCCATATCTTCAACTTGTTGACTTAGGATCAGACTTCCTTAACAGGACTCCCATAGCATAAGAAATAAAAGAAAGAATCAATAACTGGGAGAGATTCAAACTAAATAGCTTTCTCTCAGCAAAGGAAACTATCAGCAATGTGAACAGAGAACCTACTGAGTGGGAGAAAATCTTTGCCCCTCATACTTCAGATAGAGTACTAATTTCCCAAATATATAAAGAACTCAAAAAAACTCTACACGAAGAATACAAATAACCCAATCAACAAATGGGCTAAGGATATGAACAGACACTTCATAGAAGAAGATCTACAAGCAATCAACAAATATATGAAAAATGTTCACCATCTCTAGTAATAAGAGAAATGCAAATCAAAACTATCCTAAGATTCCATCTCACCCCAATTAGAATGGTGATTATCAAGAATATAAGCAACAATATGTGTTGGAGAGGATGTGGGGAAAAAGGTACGCTCATACATTGCTGTTGGGGTTGCAAATTAGTGCAGCCACTCTGGAAAGCAGTGTGGAGATTCCTTAGAAAACTTGGAATGAACCCACCATTTGACCCAGCTATCCCACTCCTTGGTCAAAGGACTTAAAATACAGAGATACAGCCACATCAATGTTCATAGCTGTTGAATTCAGAATAGCCAGACTGTGGAACCAACCTAGATGTCCTTCAATTGATGAATGGATAAAGAAACTGTGGTATATATATATATATAATGGAATATTACTCAGCTATAAAGAATGATAAAATTATGGCATTTGCAGGCAAATGGATGAAATTGGAGAATATCATGTTAAGTGAGATAAGCCAATATCAAAAATCCAAAGGTGGAATGATCTCACTGATAAGCGGATAATGACACATAATGGGGGGTGGGACCGGGGCAAGAATGGAGGAAGGATGGACTGTATAGAGGGAAAAGAGGGGTAGGAGGGGTGGGGGGATGGAAAAAATAACAGAATGAATCAAACATCATTACCCTATGTAAATGTATGTTTATGCAAATGGTATGCTGTTACTCCATGTACAAATAGAAACAACATGTATCCCATTTCTTTACAATAAAAATAATTTAAAAACAAACAAACAAAAAAAACAAAGACAGAACATTTTCATACCATGCCTAGACACAAAGATGGTCAACTTCCAATTAGCAGAATCATAGAATTCTCAGGAGGGCTAAGCTGTGGAGACAAGTCCTTGAAGACTGAAAAATCAGTTTACATAATGACAAAGGGAAATGGCAGAGGTTGCAACCACAGATTTACCATCTGTTAGTCTCCCTTTTACATTAAGTGGAAAGTCACTTTGAAAGATACCAAGCAAAAACTGAAAAGCCATTTAGGGTAATTCAACTCTGCCTGTATCCACTGTATTTCATGAAATGAAAACTTCAATAGCCTCATGAGAATTCCAATATGTTTTCAGTGAGTCTACTTGGGAACAATGAAGAAAACAATAGCTATCAATATTAATATCTATATGCATTGAGGAAATATTCATGAATATAATACAAAGAATAAGCGCTTTTTCAGAGTCCAATCAAAGTTTCTATTTTATATCAAATATGCATTGATTTAGTTATTTGTGACTGTACTAGTTTAAATGGAAATATGCCAAAACATATAAAATTCAAGTGACAAGTTTCCAGAATATTTAGAAGAAATGTGAAATAAAGTATGTTTACCAATATCCACTAAAATACTGGTCAAAAAGTCACAGGCCAAAAGTATGTATGAATTATATTATCCATAGTGTTCAATTATCTTTCCCCGTCACTTAGAACGGCTACTTCTAGAGTATGTGTAAGTATATGTCCAGAATCTGAACTATCATATTAGTACCTGAAGATAGCTATTTTAAAACATGTCTTTAAAATGGGATTGCTGCCCTTTTCTCATCAATTAAGATTAGAAAAACTAATCTTTGAGATTTCTGGGTCTGGGGTTGTAGCTCAGGGGTAGGGTTCTTGCCTCAGACATATGAAGCACTGGGTTCAATCCTCAGTACCACATAAAAATAAATAAATAAAGATATTTTGTCCATCTACGATTAAAATTATTTTTAAAAAGATTTGGGTTCTTTCATCTAATGATAAAATATTAGGTATCACATTTTGTAATATAGTTTGTTCCTTATAGAATTAAAATATATTTTTGAATATTAAAATGCCATATTTACTGATTTGTGGAAAACTCTGCAAGAATCTCTTCGTTATATCCATGGATATTTTAGTTTTGTACTTTTGAATATAGATAACAAGAGTTCATACACTGGAGGAGTGCTGTGGGAATTTAGGACAGCACTGAGGATAATCCTTTACAAGATGTTGGTTCTTATTATTTTTAAATTACTTTGCCACACGTCCCTTGTTCTACACATAAGAAAATAATGAGATGAAAAGATACGTCTTTTGAATAATAACATGAAAGTTACATATCATTTACCATACAAATTTCCTTCCACTTATAGATATTTGGACCCCCAAAAATTTGATCCACGAAAAAACAAAGATGGTATTATATGTGTGATTAGTATAAATGAAAAGAAACACTGTATTCACTTATTAAACAAGTACTAGTGTACATTATTTGCCTGGCCCTTTTCTAAATATTAACTAAATAAGGCAATTTGTAAAAATAAAACTCAATATTGAAAACTAATTGAAGGCATTTAAAAGAAAAGAAAAATAATTTGTGTATAAAATTTAAAGAAGAGCAATTAACAATTTGTTCTACTCCTTTCTTCCTTACCTGTTATCTCTGTACCAAACATAACCTTTTCCAAATCTCTACATCTAAGAATCCTTTTTTACAAGATTATCCATGGCATGACTGCAAACATCACTGGGGTTCAATGAGGGAGTATCTGCAACAAATAACATTTCTTGAGACTTCACAACAAAATAAGCATGATATTACCATCTCAATTCATTCTCACACAACCCCAAGAGGTAGGTGTTATTAGCTCTATGTTACCAAAGGTTGATATTGAGATCACACTCAATAAGTAGAGATAGGACCACAAGTCTGCATTCCTACAAAGTCCATTTTTTGAAATGCTGTTGATGGAATAAATAAATGACAACTATAGAAGTTACAAAAGACAAGACTATTGTATTACTCTTGTATGGCATTAATTACTATTATTTAAAATTAATGCCTTAACCAAAGAATGATGACATTTTAAAATGTCGTGCATTTAAAATTGTAGAATATATTCCATCTTCTACAAGATTTGAGGTCAATTTTGCTTCCTAAACCTGTCTTTTAAACCTGGATAGGCAGAATTAATATCGTCAAAATGGCTATACTACCTAAAGTTCTATACAGATTCAATGCAATTCCAATTAAAATCCCAATGATGTACCTCGCAGAAATAGAGCAAGCAATTATGAAATTCATCTGGAAGAATAAAAAACCTAGAATAGCTAAAGCAATCCTCAGTAGCAAGAGCGAAGCAGGGGGTATTGCAATACCAGATCTTCAACTCTACTACAAAGCAATAGTAACAAAAACGGCATGGTATTGGTACCAAAATAGACAGGTAGATCAATGGTACAGAATAGAAGACATGGACACAAACCCAAATAAATACAATTTTCTCATACTAGACAAAGGTTCCAACAATATGCAATGGAGAAAAGATAGCCTCTTCAACAAATGGTGCTGGGAAAACTGGAAAACTATATGCAATAGAATGAAACTAAACCCCTATCTCTCACCCTACACAAAACTCAACTCAAAATGGATCAAGGACCTTGGAATCAGACCAGAGACCCTGCATCTTATAGAAGAAAAAGTAGGTCCAAATCTTCAACTTGTTGGCTCAGGATCAGATTTCCTTAACAGGACTCCCATAGCACAAGAAATAAAAGCAAGAATAAACAACTGGGATAGATTCAAACTAAAAAGCTTTCTGTCAGCAAAGGAAACTATCAGAAATGTGAAGAGAGAGCCTACAGAGTGGGAGAATATCTTTGCCAACCATACCTCAGATAGAGCGCTAATTTCCAGAATCTATAAAGAACTCAAAAAACTCTACACGAAGAATACAAATAATCCAATCAACAAATGGGCTAAGGAAATGAACAGACACTTCACAGAAGAAGATGTACAAGTAATCACCAGATATATGAAAAAATGTTCAACATCCCTAGTAATAAGGGAAATGCAAATCAAAACTACCCTAAGATTTCATCTCACCCCAATTAGAATGGCGATTATCAAGAATACAAGCAACAATAGGTGTTGGCGAGGATGTGGTGAAAAAGGAACACTCATACATTGCTGGTGGGGTTGCAAATTAGTGCAACCACTCTGAAAGCAGTGTGGAGATTCCTCAGAAAGCTTGGATTGGAAACACCATTTGACCCAGCTATCCCACTCCTTGGCCTATACCCAAAGGACTTAAAAGCAGCATACTACAGAGATACAGCCACATCAATGTTCATTGCTGCTCAATTCACCATAGCCAGATTGTGGAACCAACCTAGATGTCCTTCGGTTGATGAATGGATAAAGAAACTGTGGCATATTTATACAATGGAATATTACTCCGCAATGAAGAATGATAAAATTATGGCATTTGTAGGCAGATGGTCGAAATTGGAGAATATCATGCTAAGTGAGATAAGCCAATCTCAAAAAACTAAAGGACGAATGATCTCGCTGATAAGCGGATGAGGACATATAATGGGGGGTGGGACGGGCTAGCATTAGGTTTAGGGTTAGGTTTAGAGTTAGGCTAAGGAGAGCAGTAAGAATGAAGGAAAGAAGGACTTTTATTTTGATTTTTAAATGCATATATATTTATATATATATAAACATATATGTATAAATATATATGTATATTTATATATACATATATGTATATATACATATATATGTATACTTATATATACATATATATGTATATATACTTATATATACATATATATGTATATATATGTAGATTTATATATATATAAACATGGAACAAATTAATGCTGGGAAAACTGATATATATGGATGAAAAAGGCAACACTTTTGTATGCAGATTCCTCGACCAAATTATTTAGAAAAAAGAACTGACTGTAATATAGACTGAATTCTGTAGCTCCTTTTCACTCCACTGTGTTATTTTCACATTAGTCTAGAGGAAAATTCATTAATTCATTTTGGTAATTGTTTTATGTTTGTTTTAAGTTATAAATTTTCAAAATAATTTTAAGAGTATGAAAAACATTTATAATTTTCAACATTCTTTGAATTCATCTTTAATACGTTTTTAATTTCTACCCCCCAAATTTTGAGTCATTGATAATGTGGAATTATATCTTAAATATCTGAAATAGGAATATGCAGTTATAATGCCTTTTATACTGTATGGTACAATAAAGTTTACATTTTCGTTTAGTCTTATTTTGCACAAACAACTGTCATCCTGTGCCTATCTCCCAAAAAAGAATCTTATACTTAAGGAGTGGTTACAATTTATTTTGTTTTGCTTTGTTACAGTACTAAAGACTGAACCCAGGGGTACTTAGCCACTGATCAACATCACCAGCACATTTTACATCTTATTTAGAGACAGGGTCTCTTTAAGTTTCTTTAGGCCTTGCTAAATTGCTGAGGGTGGCTTTGAACTAAGGATTCTTCTGCATCAGCCTCCTGAGGCACTGGGATTACAGGCATCTGACACCTCATCCGGCTTCCAGGCTTATTTGTTATTCAGAGACAGAGTCTCACTAAGTTGCCCAGGCTGACCTCAAACTTGGAACCCTCCTGCCTTAGCATCCTGAGTCACCAGTAATATAGGTGTGCACCACCATACCTGGCATAAAGTAAGTATTTTTTTTAAGTAAGAACTAGTTTGAAAGTGATCAAATCTGAACTTATTTTATGACCAATTTAATAAAAGGTAAACACATTTGAGTTAAAGTTTCCCACAGTATTGACAGTCCCATTCTGAATACTGATTACTAAACTGGACTTGATTATTAATGCAAATACATTCTCAATCATTTTCATGCTTTAATATTCATTATCTGCTTTTATTTAAGAATGTTACTCCATGAATTATATTTGAATTGAAAATCACTGGTATTTTCCCTCATCTTTCATTTAAAGTAACTATCTTCTTTGAAGCATTATAAGCACTTTCTTAACTATCAGGCCTGTGTGCTCCTTTTTGTCTCTCTTTCTCCCTTGCTCTTTCTTTTCCTCCATCCACAATGTGTCTTTTTTCCACCTAGACCAAGAGGTCCTTATGTAATACTTTGTTGAATACAGGTATAAAATGCACCCACTCTTATCCGTTGTTAAAATTAATTAAAAAAACGCATTGCCTCATTTCCCCCAAAAAAGTAATTCAAAGAATCAGAAACATTTGTTGAGGCAAATTAAAAGCAAATAGGTGATATTAGTGTGGGGAGAGACAGAGACACAAAAACAGAAATGGAAAGGAACGATAAAGAGAATACCTACGTATAAAAGTGATAACGTTAGGGCAATCTGTGTAAAGGTTAGTTGGGAATTATTTGTGTGATTGTTGTAACATTTCTGTAATAGAATTATTTTAACTTTATTTACTTATGGTAAAACTAGAGGATGGATGAAACACAAAAATATCTGGAACTATAATGTCACTTAACTTGCTAGGAATAGGCCAATAATTCAGTTATAAGCTTTACAATCAAATACATGAAGGATGAAATTTTGTGTGCCACTGTCCACAAGATGTATACAGATCACTGCTCAATGAAGAACATGTAATTATTCCTGGTTCCTGGTACTGAAATGAGAAATAAATTTCTCCCATGTGTTTTCAATGTCCTCAATAACATTTTAAACATTTTTAGATGTTGATGGACTTTTTTATTCATTTATTTACTTGCAGTACTGAGAATCAAACCTAGTGCCTCACAAGTGCTAGGTATGAGCTCTATCACCACAACAAGTGCTAGGTATGAGCTCTATCACCACAACACTAACCACTCAATAACTTTTTTATACTATATAAAATAAAAGTTTCATAGGACTATTTTCAATAACATCATTCACACTGGGCCAACAGCCTAATGCCACAGTAAAGTTCACTTAAAGCAATCTACAGAGTATAGAACTAGGCATCCCAAGTACATAGCTCCAGAACAGCTATGTTAAACTCAAGGCTAGCATTAGAATATCTGTAAGAGTAGACAACTTGCACAACTTTTCAAAGTTTCCAACATACTGTTTGTCTTGGTCAAACTTTTGGGAAATATTAAATCCCAAACAGAAGTTTGTTCACTTCAAGAAGCACACACAACTTATTTATGCTGCTGCTTATGAGCCTTTTTCTTTAACAAGCTGACAAACCAGGGGTAATGTTAACACACTCTTACTTTAAATTTACAGTTAAATGTGTAATGTTTAATAGTTTTGCAAGAACATATGCCTGGATGAAGATCATCTTATTACAAAAGCAAATTAGCAACTACCCTATAAAATTCTGAGATCCAGGACAAGTCTTGTCTGTAAAACACTAAAGCATTTGTCTGTCTACTTCATATAAACAAATCCACAGAAGGACATCCTACTGAGAATGACAAAATTCCCAAGTCCCCTCTTCAGGACCACTGGGTGAATGAAAATATTAGAAAGCACTGTTATCTACATAACTTGGTCAATTATGAAACAATGCACACTAAAGCAAAAATATTAGAACAGTTAATGTGTAAACTTTTTTATCTGAAAATTTAAGCATACCACAAGCTTAACGCTCTTTCTGGTCCTGAGCTTCAGAGAGCAATGACTGTTAACCAGCCATATGTGACACTGTTCAGGGAGACAGACATAGACATTCATGTAGCCCCTACAATATCAGGCTACAATGTGTGAACAAGTATGTCTTTTTTCACACTTGCAGCAAAATGATCCTAAGGCAGTGGTTCTGAAAACTGGGTGTGCATCAAAATCAACAGGAAGTACTTCTTTAAAATTTTAAGGAGTGCTACTTTGAGGTAAATTATCTACACTGCTCAGAATTTTTTTTGTATCATGGATTGAACAAGGAATCTCAACCACTGAGCCACTCCCAAGTCATCCATAGGTTTTTTTGAGACAGGGTTTCTGGAGTTGCTTAGGGCCTTGCTAAATTGCTGAGACTGACTTTGAACTTGCAGTCCTCCTGCCTCAGCCTCTTAAACCACTAGGATTACAGGGTTGTGCCACCACATCAGACTAGTGATCAGAATTTTTAAGAAACTAACTTAATAGTTGTTTACAGATCTCATAAAATATGCTCCAAGATAATATTCAATTCATTGCTAAGTATAACTTAGCAATCAGCATGACACTGAAAACAAAAGAGAAATGCCAGATATGTAAATGATCACAAAGGTGATGATGTTTACTTACAGATTACCTAAGTTTTGATTCATTAAAATACTTCTGTAAACATTTCATAAATCTTTCACAGTAGCCTCAATAGACTGTCATAATAAAAAAAAATCGTACTAAACAACCAGTTGCATAAATCCATTTGTTCATTTATTATTTTTTGAGCACCCAGAATGTGCTGAGTACTGTGAAGGAACAAAAGGTGCAGTAACAGTCCTTGTCCTTGAGAAGCTCCCCATTAGGAACTGTTCTTCACTGAAAATGATTCAAGTAACTAATGAGGAAAGAGAAGAATGAGAAGCATGAAAGTAAAGACTATCAGAATGAAAAAGAAGACATTATCTTCACATTTATTTCCCACCATAATTTCTACTTTCACAGTTTATGCACACCATTCAGTTTTAAACTATATAACTGCCAATGCAAAGCAAGAAATATAATAAAAAGGAAAAAACTGACACATAATTATAGCTATAAAAACAGCCCATTTTTAACCATGTGGATTTAGCATATTATTTAAACTAAGAAACTGTGATGTGAAAAATCAATTGTGAAATATAGAAACTGATATTTGTATGAGTGAGACATCAGAAGGTAAGGCAACAATGTGGTCACCATGTGAATCATTTCAGCAAACGTTCTTGGAGCTGTCAAGTCCCAATCATCCAAGACCTCCTTTTCTTCACTTAAGAGTCATCATTACCAGAATACTTTCACCACTGAAGTTTAACCTTTTGATTCAAGTTAGAAATTTCAAGATTAAATCTTTTGAAAAGAAGGTCATGGAATATTAAATATAATAAAATATTTGGTAATGATCTGCTACAGTTGATGGAAATTCATGTAGACAGTGTGGTTCAGTTACACGTGAATCACATCACGGTATTTCAGTGGGGTCTCTCATTTACACAGTATATATCCAGCAGCCACCTTGGAAAAAGCCAGAAAAACAAAATGACCTGACTCTTAACCTACAGTTTGCTCATGAATATTTGAAACATATGGTAACCTCTTACAAATATGGAAAAAATTTAAAATCCAAAGGATGTGCATCCCACTTAGATACCATGTGAATATAATAAAATTAATTTTAAATCAATCAATGGTAAGATATTATGAGATATTCCATCATGTATTTTTTCAATAATTAGGCAGTAAAAATCATGTCTAAATAGACAAAGTTGTACATTCTCATTGAAAAATTAAAGTTACCTAAGTTAGGCTTTACCTATCTTCCCAATATTAACATAATAGCAGCTATTTCTTAAACCAATTACGCTCAAGTCTTCTTCATCTGAATAGTTAACCTCATGCAATAATCATAGTTCTAATGTACTTTTAAAAATATAAAAACAAATCATATTAGAAAAGAAGAAATACCTCTGACAAATTTCTCAGAGGATGGTGAATTATGAAAATTTAATACTTGATCCAATTACCTCTTACTAACCAAGAAAGTGCAGTATAATTCTATATTCTATGGAAAAGAGCATGGAAAAATCATTACCTTGTCAAGGGATGACTTTTTCAGGAGATGTTTACAGGACAAATATTTGCCTGGATGTCATACTAGATAATGCACTCCTGGCAAATCACTAAGAGAAAAATAAATATTTCAGCAAAAAACAGGTAAAGAACATGAATCAAACAACTCAAAGGATATATAAAGGTCAACATGAAGAAAAAATGAATGTGTCTTCATTACTTGACTTCCCCCTAGGTCTCTCCAACTACCTTAGGGCATTCCTTCTATGAGTTCAGAGACACAACTGCTTTGTCCACAGCTGTATCCCTAGATTAGCACCCAGGATACAGTAAGTACTCTCAAAAACATTGTTGAATAAACCAAATGAGTGAACAAATAAACCACATTAAAAACTAACGAAAATAATTTAGAACAGGATTCTAGTTTTTAACCTATAAGACTGGAAAACACCAAAAAAATGAATAACATCAAACAGTGTGGAGGGTGTGAAAAGATGGTACTTGTACTACTTTGGGGAGTGTAACTATATACAGCTTATTGATGAGAATTTGACAGAATCCTGACAATTCATTTAAGAATCTATGCTACAAATTAAAGCAGAGTTACATAATGCTATATGTGCTGGAATATTTACCAAAACACTACTTGTGACAGCAATATATATATATATATATATATATATATATATATATATATATATATAATGTTCAGGAAGAGAAACAGCTTATCATTGCCTTGGTATATATACTCTTCAAACATGAAAAGTGCATAAACAGTGCATGTGTATGTGTGTATATTCAAGTTTTGAATCACCTAGTAACCATGTACAGTACCTTATAATATATGTCAAGAAAAATTGTGCAATAAAAAATAGCAATATTATGGTCATTCTTAATAGCAAAAGAGGAGAAATGGAGCACAAGTCAGGTTACTCTTATTGGCTCCTAAATTTTATTGTGTGCTCCTAAATAATTAATTGTTTCTAGCTCACTGATAAAGTGAGCGGCATAAACTATATATTATGTAAATTTCTTTCTAACCTCAATGTCCCACTATGTAAGTATATTAAAATATATTGATTTATGCAAGGATGGTTTTAAAAATCTTTACTACATACATTTCATTCATCTTTGAGGGAAAAAAAACTGCTAAAATTAGGGTCAAGTATAATAACTGTTTAGGTGAAAATTACTATTTAAAAGGAAATATAATTATAAGTCCTCCCAGAAAACTTCTGGTTGTGAATTATAGCACAGCAGTCATCTTATTCTGATGTTTATATAGATGGCATAAATTTCATCCAACAAAAGCAAAATAAAAGTGCTGTTTTCTCTAAGATAATTGTTATAACTTGTTTTTATGCCAACTTATCCCTAGGTATAGATAATAAAAATAGGAATTTTTAGATGTTAAAGAATCTAGAAACTGATGCCTCAAACCAAAAGTTCCACCAGATTACTCATATCAAAGAACCTCATAACTCAACCTCTTCTCCCTGAGAGGACAGAGAAAACAAATTTTAACTGTTGTTCAAATAAGGTTTGATATTTAAAGGACGAGAAGGGAAGATAACAAGCAAAATTCAAGAATATAAAAATAACTTCTGGACGTCTAATGACAATTAAGTGATTTAATTGATATTCACAAATTTATAGTGAATCTCTAATATCAGAAAATAGATAGAAAACCAATGCTGGATTTAGTCGTGCATACATACATCTTGTATAAAACATAGAGAAATATGTATGCCTGTCTGTGAAATAAGTAGAAAAGAGTGCAAATACTTTATAGAATACATATTTACCGCAGTGGAATAAACACACATATTCATATAACCATCTTTTTCTTTATGTTTACTCCTTAACATTTACTTTGTTCACCAATAAAATTGGAATTTTCAAGTTGTCTGCCAATAAATATATAGTCAAAAGTACCACAGAAAAAAATGATAAGAACTGAGTATAAATAAAAATATCAGTATTTTCTAGAAAATAAACAAAATTATCAAAGAAAAAGTGAAGCATTTTAATACAGGTCATTCATTCCATGTATGGCTAAAAGATGACTCAGAAAATTCACCAGGAAAAAGTGCAGAGGTCTTCAAGTTTATCTCAGAATAAATTATATCAAGCAAATGCTGGACTGAGAGGCCTTTCTGTTAAAGTAACTCATAAATTTTACTAGCTATTACCTTGAAAGACATCCAATTACCATAACTCTAAAGTCTTGCTCATCTTATATTTAAAAATATTTTAAAGGGTACAATGACAATGAAAAGTATCTATACTTTCCATTTTCTGAATATGAAGCTGAATCATAAAATGGTATGTAGTAAGAAAAGGATAAATTTTTAATTTAACAGGATTCGAATATAGCTAACAGATAAACATTTGCCTATTTTCATTTTTCAGATAAGGTTAGAATTTGTCTCTTCTATAGCACCATAAAAGAATAGTATGCCAACAGGAATACTCATCATGGCTCAGGAAATTTCTAGGATGTTCCAGGGTCGCTGAGAAGCACTCAGGACCCACTGGCCCCATCTTCAGAGTTCACATAGAGCAGAAATCTTATTTACACCTAACCTGGAATATGTCCTCAATTACTCATGGAAAAGAGAGAACACTGCCCCTTGACACAATCTTTTTAAAATTTTTTATAGTAGTAGATAGATAGCATGCCTTTATATCATTTATTTAATTTTATGTGGTGCTAAAGATCAAATCCAGTGCCTCACATGTGCTAGACAAATGCTCTGCCACTGAGCTACAGCCCCAAACCAATATTCTTTTATTTTTCTGAATGAAATTATGTTTAAAATGTTTATGTAGAAAAACAAATCTAACCAAATCAAGATGGTGTTGCCTAAATTTATCAATGAAATTCAAACACAACAGTTACACCTGAAAACTGAGAGTGGAATATGGTTATGTTCTTCTGTAAAGCTGATCTAGAATTGCACAGAGCAATGCTTCCAGAGGCTAGAAATATCATAAAAGAAATTTTCCAGTTACCTTAGAGTTCCTTAAGGTAAAAAAGTGAGAACTTAATTTCAGGGTCAAGTCTAGGTGAAGCTTTTAACATAGCAAACTGGTCCACAGGACTGGCACCCCTGTTACCACCAACAGAAAATTATTTTTCATTTCGAATGGGAAATTACTTTGAAACCTTCAAGTTCAAAATTACAAGCATCTAGACTCTTTAAAGCACAAGCAAAGGCACAGGCACATGAGGATGGGTAAAATTTCATGCAGGTTCTCTTATCAAACTAGATGTCATGAGATCTGGTTTCATTTTCCACTAATTGTTGACCTTTGAGAGGAGGCAAGAAGGTTCTCAGATATATTCCTCTTGAGGATTAACTCAGTAAAAATAAATGATGTTTTTGAAGCTGGGCATGTCAACACACACCTGTAATCCTAGCAACCTGGAAATTTAAAGCTAGCCTGGGTGACTTAGTGAGACCCTGCCTCAAAATAAAATAAAAAGAGAAGGGGATGTCGCTCAATGGTATGGAGCCCCTGGGTTTAACACTCAGTACAGAAAAATAAATTACCCCTAGCACCACACAGAATGTAAACTTATTTGAAAATAGATTATCTATTTAATAATCCTCAGTGAGAAAAGTGCAGCTGGAGGCATCATAATATAAGAACTGAAATTGCAATACAGAGCTATAGTAACAAAAATGGATCAACATCAATAGCCATTAGAGAACTACAAATTAAAACTACACTGAGATTCCATCTCAGTGTAGAATGTCAGAATGGCAATTATCAAGAGTACAAGTATCAATGTAGATGTAGTCAAGGTAAGATGAGGTCATCACCATTATTCTATATTTAGAAGAATCAAAATCTCCACTACAAAACTTCTAGAACTCTAAATGAATACAGCAAAGTAGCAGGATATAAGACACCCATCCATTAATAAATTGCATTCCTATATATCAGTGATGAGTCAACTGAAAAAGAAAGTAGGAAAACTACCCCATTCACAATAGCCTAAAAATAATTGTGAATCAATTTAACAAAAGAGGTGAAAGACCTCTACAATGAAAATTACAGAACTCTAAAGAAAGTAATTGAAGAAAACCTTAGAAGCTAGAAAGACATCCCATGCTTTTGGACAGGCAGAAATAATATTGTCAAAATGGTCATACTACCAAAGGTGTTACACAGATTTAATGCAATTCTTATAAGATTATGATGGTGTTCTTCAGAAAAATTGAAAAGTCAGTCATGAAATTCATTTGGAAAAATAATCCTCAGTGAGAAAAGTGCAGCTGGAGGCATCATAATATAAGAACTGAAATTGTAATACAGAGCTATAGTAACAAAAATGGCATGGAATTAGCATAAAAACAGACATGTAGACCAAGAGAACAGAAGAGAAGACACAGACAAACCAATACATATACATTTATCTCATACTACACAAAGGTGCCATAAATGTATATTGGAGAAAAATAGCCTCTTCAGTAAATGGTACTTGGAAAACTGAAATCCATATGTAACAAAATGAAATTAGACCTGTATATCTCACCCTGCGAAAAATCAACTGAAAGAGGATCATGGACTTGTGCCTACTAGAATTAAAAATAGGTCCAACTTTCCATCATGTCAGGTTAGGAACCAAAATCCTCCACAAGACTCCTAAAGCACAAGAAGTGAAAAAAAAATTAGTAAACTGGATGCCATCAAACTGATGCTGTGATGTTTCACAGCACCAGAAAAAATCAAGAATATGAAGTGAGAGTCTACAGATTGGGAGAAAAAGTTTTCCACCTTCATCTCAGATAGAGTATTAATATCCAGGATATATAGAAAACTAAAAAAAGTAACACAAAAAAAGACAACCCAATCAATAAATGCACAAAGGAAATGAACAGAAACTTCACAGAACAAGAAATAAGATCACTCAACAAAGATATGAAAAAAATGTTCAACATCAATAGCCATTAGAGAACTACAAATTAAAACTACACTGAGATTCCATCTCACTCTAGTCAGAATGGCAATTATCAAGAGTACAAGTATCAATAAATGTTGGTGAGAATATAGGGAATAAGGTACACTCATACATTGTTGGTAGGACTGAAAATTGGTACAACCACTCTGGAAAGCAGTATGGAGATTCCTCAGAAAACTTGGAATGGAATGGCCCAGTTATTCCACTCTTCAGCATATCCCCCAAGGACTTAATATCAGCATACTATAGTGATACTGCCATATCGATGTTTATAACAGCTCAATTCATAATAGCTTAGCTATGGAACCAACCTAGGTATCCTTCAACAGATGAATGGATAAAGAAATTGTGGTACATTTACACAATGGAATATTGCTCAGTCATAAAGAAGAATGAAATTATAGCATGTGCTGCTAAATGGATGGAACTGGAAACTATAATGTTAAGCAAAATGAGCCAATCCCCCAATCAAAAGGCCCAATGTTCTCTTTGATATGCAGATGCTGACTCATAATAGGCTGGGTGAGAGAGGGATTTTGGGAAGTTCAACAGATGGAACAGAATGGAGTGGGGGAAGAGGGGGATGGGAATGGAAAAGACAGTAGAATGAATGGACATAACTTTCCTATGTTTATATATTAATACACAACCAGCGTAAATCCACCTCATGTACAACCACAAGAAAGGGATGTTATAGTCCATGTATTATAATGTCAAAATACACTGTACTGTCATGTATAACTAAGAAGAACAATTAAAATATATGAATCAAAAATTGACAGAATATGGGCTGGGGTCTATCTCAGTGGTAGAATGCTCATCTAACATGTACGAGTTACTGGGTTTCATTCTCAGCACCACAAATAGAAAACAAAATAAAGGTACAAGGTGTACAACCAAGGAAACAAAATAATGTACGCCATTTGTGTACAAAAAATCAAAATGCAGTCTGTAAAAAATTAAAAGCTAAATAAAAATAATAAAAAAATGTAGAATAAAACAATGAGATAATAAAAAAATAAATCCAAACATCTAATTTTACAAAAATAAGACAAAAAATAAAGGTACAAGCTACACTTTGCTACACTTTTCAAAAAAAATTGACACAATGTATAGGAAACATGCCAAACTCATAATTATGTTTAGAGATTTTAACATACATCTTTCAAAAAATAAAGAATATAGATGAAGTTGTCAGGGTAACCCTAATCTGGTGGAGGGGTTATAAATGGGAAATTTGGACACAGACACAGACATGCACAGAGGGAAGGCAAAGAGGAAATCTGACAACTGGATTTGAGAATTTTACTCTCCAGACCTGTGAAAAAATAAGTCTCTGCTTTTTAAACCATTCAGTTTTGCCTGGCATGGTGGCACACACTTGTAATCCTAGCAGCTCAGGAGGCTGAGGCAGGAGGATTGAAAGCTAATCTTAGCAAGACCCTGTCCCAAAATTAAAAAAAAAAAAAAACTGGGGATATGACTCAGTGGTTAATCACCCCAAATTCAACCCTGGTGCCAAAAACAATAAACAGAAAGCCCAGTCAGTCTGCCCTATTTGGCAGGCCTAGGAAATGAGTACACCAGTAACAATTACTTCTCCCTGTCACCCCCAGGGAGCCTAAATTCAACTCTCTCCAGGAATGTGTCTATTCTAGGTGCCTCTAGAAGCAAAATCATACAAATTTTGTCCATTGGAACTGGCTTATTTCACTTAGCATAAATTCCTCAAGGTTCATCAATATTGTACCACGTATCAGAATTTTATTTACTTTTATAGATGAAAATATCCATTGTATGACCAATGTATTTATGCAGTTTTCTGTTGATGGACATGTTGTTGTTTTCTATCTTTTATTGGGGATAATGATGCTATGATGTAAACAAGTGTCTATTCAACAAATTCTTTGGGGTATGTACATAGGGGTTGAATTGCTGGGTATGTAGACTAGTTTGCTACTTTCATGCTGCTTTGGGGGTCATACATATGCAAGGACTACCTGCCCAAAGTTAAAAAAGAATACCTTTTTCCCTGTTTTTCTTTTTAAGTTTTATGGATTTGGAGCTTATATTTAGGTCCATGGATGATCCTTTGGGAACCAATTTTAATGTATGTAATGGTTTACATTCTCTTTTAAAACCAACCAACCTTCCTTCCTTCCTTCCTTCCTTAATTTCCTTTCCTTTCCCTTCCTTCCTTCCTTCCTCCCTCCCTTATTCCTTTCCTTCCTTCCTTCCTTCCTCCCTTCTTTCTTTCCTTCTTCCTCCTTCCCTCCCTCTTTCTGTACCAGGGATTGAACTCAGGGACACTCAACCACTGAGGCACATCCCCAGTCTTCTTCTGTATTTTATTTAGAGACAGGGTCTCACTGAGTTGCTTAGGGTCTCACTAATTTTCTGATTCTGGCTTTGAACTTGTGTTCCTCCTGCCTCAGCCTTGTGAGCCACTGGGATTACAGGTGTACCACTGCACCTGCCTTCTTTCTTTCTTAATTCTTTTATATCTGGCAATCCAATTTGTCCACTAAGTGTTGGAAAGACGAGCTTTTCTCCACTGAGTAAAACTTTGTAAAAATAAACAAACAAAAAACCTAAAAAACCGCATGCTTCCAGGCAATTTGAAGTAACAGTGTCCATGTTTACAGTCCTGTCTGAAACCAGAGGACAAAACATAAGAAACAGTTGTCCAGATACTTGGGTTCACTGACCTTGAGAGATGGGAAACAAAATAATGAACTCTGCAGTTCCCCTAGTTAACAACCCTGAGTGTCTCCAGGACAGGGAACAGAGGAAAACTTGGTGGAGATCAGTGGATTCTGCAGGCAATAAATAGCTGAGCATTAGGAGAACAAGGCAGAATATCAGTGAGGAGAGAACACAGGAACCTCTGGAGATTGCATAGTCATCATTTGGCACCCAGCCTAGAAGTGACCAGCATATGCAGGTGAGGATGACACCAAAGCCTGGGAGAGAGAACAATCCATAGTTAAAGCAGTCATGAAATCCATCTGAAAAAAAAAACAAAATGCCCAGAATAGTCAAAGAAATGCTTAGGGAGAAAAGTGAACCAGACCTTAAATTATACTACAGAGCTATAGTAACAAAAACAGCATGGCATTGGCACCAATATTGACATGAAGATCAATGGTATAGAACAGAAGACACACAGATGAACCCACATAAATACAGCTTCTCATCCTAGACAAAGGTGCCAAAACCATACACTGGAGAAGAGAGCCTCCTCAACAAATGATGCTGGAAAAACTGGAAATCCATTTGCAACAAAATGAAACTAGATACCCATCTCTCACCCTAAACAAAATCCAAAGTGAATCAAGGACCTAGGCATTAGACCAGAGATTCTGCGCAAACTAGAAGAGAAAGTAGGCCCAATTCTCCATCATGTTGGCCTAAGAACCAAATTCCTCATCACGATTCCTAAAGTAGGGCTGGGGAAAAAGCTAGTTGGTAGAGTGAGTGCTTGCCTAGCATGCACAAAGCCCTGGATTTGATCCCCAGCTTCACCACCAAAAAACAAAACAAAACAAAAAAGCACATTCTAAAGTGCAAGAAGTAAAAATCAAGAATCAATGGGACAGTATCAAACTAAAAAGCTTCATAGCAGAGTAAATAATCAAGAACACAAGCAGAGATCCCACAGACTGGGGGAAAAATCTCCGCCACCTGCACCTCAGATAGAGCAGTAATCTCCAGGTATATAAAGAACTCAAAAAACTCTATACCAAAAACCCCAAATGACCCAAATGGGCAAAGGAACTAAAGAGGCATTTCACAGAAGCAGAAACACGATGTCAGCAAATATATGAAAAAGTGTTCAACATCACAAGCAATTAGTGAAATGCAAATCAGAACTACACTGAGGTCGCATCTTACCCCAGTCAGAATGGCAACATCAAGAATACAAGCAACAATAAATGTTGACAAGGATTTGGGGAAAAGGTACACTCATATGTTGCTGGTGGGTCTGCAAATTGGTACGAGCACTCTGGAAAACAGTAGGGAGGTTCCTCAGAAAACTCGGAATGGAACCACCATTTGACTCAGCCATTCCACTCCTTGGCATATATCCAAAGACTCAAAATCAGCCTACTACAGTGACTTGGTCACATTAATGTGTATAGCAGCTCAATTCACAAGAGCCAAGCCATGGAACCAACCTAGGTGCCCCTCAACAGATGATCAGACAAAGAAAATGTGGTACACATACATGATGAAACATAAGCCATAAAGAAGAATAAAATTATGGTGTTAGTTGGCAAATGGATGGAACTGGAGACTACTATGCCAATTGAAACAAGCCAATCCCATAAAACCAAAGGCTGAATGTTCTCTCTGATATGTGGATGCTGACTCACAATAGGTGGTGTGTGCGCACTCACATGCATGTGTCTGTGTGTGTATGTGTGTATGTGTAGTTTCATCAGATTGGACAGGAGGAAATAAGGGGAAGGAAGGAGGGTTTGAAATGGGAAAGACAGTAGAATGAATCAGACATAACTTTACTATATGTTCATATATGAATTGGTGTAAACTCCACATCATGTATAACTAACTACAAGAATGGGAAGTTATACTCCATGTATGTATGATATGTCAAAATACATTCTACTGTCATATATAAAAATAAAAAAATTGAAAAATTTAAATGCTCAATAAATATCATACATTAAGTACATATCACATTATAATTAAGAACAAATGCATTTCTGAATATGTGGCAAGGATAGAAGCCAATTTGTCCTTATGTAAATCATAAGAAATTTAGAAGTGATTGGAAGTGTTATGGGTGGGTCAACATATATTTTATGAAGAGAAAATATAAACTAATATACCTTATAAATAATTCTATAAATTATTAGTTTTTATTAGATGTAATCACTTTACACAATAGCTGTTTTCTCATTTTTATACATTATATCTGATAAGTATTTATTGTATTTTTCTCAAATTTAGAATTTTTGTTAATTATCTTATTTCATTTCAAATGCAATAATAATTATTTTAAATTCACTGATTTCTTAGGTTACTTGACAAACTTCTTTGTTTCATATCTCTTTTTACTAAATAATTGTTTTCAACATATTAATCTTCAAAAATGTTTTAAGAAAGTTTGATTTTAAAACCTAAGTAAGGTCATGTGCCCAGTGTAATATCATTTCCTTTAGTTACAGACCACATTTACCATGGTGACCCCATAAATGATATTGCCTAGTGACATCATATCTATCTTAGCTTATGTAAATACATTCTATGAAGTTCACACAATGAACACATCACTTTACTATGTATTTACCAAAATGTATCCTTGTTAAGTGATCCATGACTATAATCACAAATGAGAATACACAAGGAAAGAGAAGTTCAGAAAGACAATAATGTAGGTTTCTCAAAAACATTCTAATGTAACAACCAAAGAAAGCTTTAAGTAATAAAAACCAAAAACAGAAAGTTTAACTTAAAAAAATTCCATTCAAAACACCAAATAAAACATGCATGCATCAAATTATCATCTTTACTAAATTATTAATTAGATAAGAACTTCCCACTCTTTTGGAGTCACAAATTACCTCCCTTAACCACCCCCATACATAAATACACCCAAATTATCATTGGATTACAAATTCCAAAATACAATAATGTCTATATACTAAGATTCACAGTTTCTGGATTTATTTTTAGATAAGTGCTTTTAAAAATCCCTGTTGAGCAAAAAATAAATATCTTATACAGAAGTCATTCTTTTATACTAATAAGTGTTAGGCATTAGTTTGTCAATTGAGGTTAAATCAGTACTACTTATAAAGGTCTCTCATCCTCACAATCTTATTTTCCAGAACTATTAAGTAAACCTAACCTAAAATCATCTAACAAATGTGAAAGAAAATAAATATAAACCATTGTTATCCAATGTTTATTCTGAAAATACAAGAAGGCTCAACATTAGAAAATCTAGTTACAGAACACATTGAACTAACAATAGATAACAAACATTATTATCTCAAAAAACTAGAAAAGACATTTTGCAAAATACAACACTAAATAATGACAAAACTCAAAGTATAAAGAGATCACCTTTAATAAAGGAAAGCTACCAAAAACCTTTAGCAAACATTCTTAAAAAGCAGTCTTACTAAAGTCAAGATCATGCAAGTTTGCCTCCTTTAATACCCGCTATGCCAGGTGATAGCCAATTTAAGGAGACAGTACAGTAGACTGGTTAAAAACTCAGGCTATGGTTCCGGACTGCCTGAGTTTATGTTCTGGCTAGGTGACTAAACTCGAGTTAGCAAGCACCTTTCTATCTCTCACTATATTCACTTTTAAAATACATAGTAGTACCTATACCTCATGTGTTGGCTTAGAGGATTAAATGTGCTAAAGCATTCAAAGCACTTAGAACACCCAGCACATACTAAGTACTGAATAAACGATATGTAGATGACAAAACATTTTCCCCCAATTTTTCATTTCTTTAAAAGAGATTTATTTTAAAGCAAAATTAAAAACAGTTGTATCTGTTCCAGTAAATTCCCCCTCCCCCCCTTTTTTTTTGGTTCACTCACCTTGTGTAGAAGTTGCCTTTCTTGGTTTCAACCTGCAGAGCAGCGAGGAAAGTGACCTCCTTTATTCTGCCATCTTGCTGTTCAGGATTTACATCTTAATTTAGAAGGTCCTCCTGTTAGAGCAGTGAGAGGACAGCACTGACAGCCACAAAAACTTTCAGGGAAGCAGCTGAAACACCAGAAAGCCTAGGCCGCACACAAGCCTCGAGCGCCCTCGGCAGCTGAGGACTGTGAAAGTCCAAGGCCGTCTGCGCTAGAGGATGGAGCAGGAGCAATAAAAGTCACTGGGGCTCCAGCGCTCCCAGCAGTTACAGGGAAGGGCCCGCACGCCTGGGGTGGGGCGTACAACTGGGCGGAGTCAGCGCCCTGCTGGCGTGCGGACGCAACGGATTACGGAGGAAGGACCGCGCAGGCGCAGCGGTGGCTGAGAGGCTGGACCGCGCAAGCGTCTTCGAAGGAGGTAGCGGCGGCATTGCGACGGAGATCCCCGGAAGATGGCCGTGATCAAGGACTTGTGAGTACGTTGGAGGGCCCGAAAAGGGTCTGGGACTGGGTCGGTGGGAGAGTCATCAACTGAGAGATGGTGGATATTCCTAAGAAGTATTGAGCTCCCGACCAGCCGCTCCCCGTCTCCACAGGGAACACTCCAGGCCCACCTCAGGGTCCTCAGAGGCGCTCCCGCGATCCCTCCTGGTGTTGCAGTGGTAACATGGCGGTCCTCTCCCCCTGCACGTGGGACGTGCAGGGGGCCTGTGGCGGCCTGCGGCCCCGGCGCATGGCTCCGGAAGGCGCGAAGGGGAGTTTCCACTGGGACCATTCTCACCAGGGTCTGCTTGGGGGCTTTCCCAGGCCCGCTGGTGGGTGGTATCGCAGCTTCCTACAGGGGTCTGGGAAACTTGGTGGCCTTATGGTGATTTGTCCCTCAGGGTGGAGTCTGCTTGTCACCCGCGGGAGATGCGATTGCCAGGTGAAGGCAACCCTGACTCCTGGAGTTTGGCGCCTTCAAGTTCATGTGGCAGCCAGTAGACCAGATAAGCCATGCTCCGCTGGGCAGCTCCGTTGCATCACTGGAGAGCCTTCTTCCTGCTCATGAGTCTCACTCCCCAGATGGCTTGGCGCTCCGGGATCCACCTACTTCAGGAGGTGAAGGTGAGTCTTTAAACACATGCCCTGTCAAACGGAGGAGTTTTCGGGTTCATCAGCGGCCAAGTGATTTTGTTGAAAACTTTAGTTTTTCTCACTATCAGGGCCTGTTAACATCACAGAAAATCTGGTTGGCAGTAAATGTTAAGCTGTCACACCTGGTTTCTGACTTATCTATCCCTTTCACAGGCAGCTAGGGATTTTTAGTATGACCCGTTTTTTATGTTTTGTTTGTTTTCCTCCGAAATTCATGTGTTCATTTTAAATTCTTAAATTTTTTTTTTACTTAAAGCAGCTGTTTCCAAACACCCTAATTTTAGAGTTAATTGTCCAACTATTAAAAAGTCACTCGTGTCACTTCCCTGCTTAAAAGCATCCAAAGACACACTGTCTTTTCAGAATAAAAATCAGTCTTTACAATAGCCTGCAGGCCTGACACTGTTTTATTCCCTGCTGTAACCCCATTTACTAGTTTTTCTGTTCCCAGTCCAGCCTCAAAAGATTCCTTGCTTTTCCTTCACTAATCTACATGTGAGCTGAGTTGAGGACCTGTTTACTTTTGTTCCCTCTGCCTGAAGTGTACTTTCCTCAGTTCAGTTACTCACCTTTTTAGGTCTTTGCTCAAATAACACCTCCTCAGTGATTTCCTATTTTCCTGAATGTATACTTTTTAAATATACTTTTATTTATTTATTTATTTTTATGTGGTAGTGAGGATTGAACCCAGCGCCTCCCATTTGCTAGGGGAGCACCCTACCACTGAGCTACATCACAGCCCTAAATGTATTCTTAATTCAATTAAGCTCCACAAATTTGCCCATTTTCCTCACTCTCCTAGACCCAGATTTTTAAATAGTCCCTAGAATGTTGTAGGTGCTCAACAAACACTTATTAAATGAATTAATGAAAACCTACAGTTTTTTTTCAGTGACAAGGATTCTGTGAAAAGATATTTTTGCTTTTTTATGTAGAGTGAAGTTTTCTAATGAAAGCTCATTTATAACACTGAACTTTGGGTTTATGTAAAATTTTTCCTCCAACTTTTTTAGCAGTGTATCGTGCATTTGTTATTTTAATATCTGATGAAGGTAATAACAGATATTAAGAAAAATTGGGGATATAATACAGGAGGGAATTGACTTGGCCCAAACCACATAGAGAGTTGGAGGAATGCTTTTATGTCATATATCTAGTCATTATTTTTCTTCTATTGGAATTACCTTGTCCTTCCAAAAATGTGAATTAAGTGTTCAGTTGATCCTTCGACAATTATATAAGTAATACCAAACTAGCTCTTTGAAAGTAGTTACCACTGAGAATTTGTACACTCGTCCTTTTGCAAATCTTTCCTTTTGCTATGAAAATTTAAATTCACTGAGATAATGAAAGTTGAATTGTGCCCAAAGTCTAATTATTTTTCATAAGGTGTACATTACCATTCTGGATGTTTACTTCTCTTGTATGTCTTTCCTAGGGATTTTTTTTAACAGACTTTCCTTTAGGTAAAGGCTATTTCTTACTTAAGCATTCCCTGTATCTAGTACATTACATGGCCTAGGTTAAAACAAATCATCACTAATGTAAACAAGAAACAATTACTTTAAGATAAAAGGAAGGAGATGCCAGCTGAAGAGAAATTGGAATGAGTAAAACTATAGGGAATTTTCTGTAAAAATACAACTGAGGTGACTGTGAAGTGTGTGTGTGTGTTTGTGTGTGTGTGTGTGTATGTGTATGTATTTCCCCCCTCTTTAAATAAAAGACTAAGGGGAACCGAGTAGGGGAAAAGGAATTTGCTGTCTTGGAACTCAGTATTATGAGACAATTAATATACAAAAATGACTTTGGTTTTTAGACTTTGGCAGAAATTGTTAAGGGTGGAAATAAGGGATCTCTCTTTAAAAACCTAGAGAAAATGCAGTATTCTTATGTATAGTAATATTAAATAATGTATTTTTAAAATAATTCCTCAATACTGTATTATAGGTAAAATGGACTATAAGCATATTCTTTTAGTGTTTCAATAACAAAATTTTTGGAAAGGATCAAACACCTATCAACCTTATTGAATCTACCCTGGAAAAAGTCATTGAATTATTAAAGTTCAAGGTAGTTTCCTTAGTAAAAATGTTTTAATATTAATTTGAAAGGATATTCCTTTTATTAAACTTGAACAATTGGGGAGTAGTGAAACAGTTTCTGGAAACATTTTTTTCATGAAATTCAAGATATGTATTCTGTGAGAAGTATCATAAAAACAAAATGCATAGCATGTATGTGGTGAATGAAACCATCTAAAAATTTCATGGGGGCATCCTAACCAGTCTACAAATAATACTTTCTGTACCCTGCAATTTTCAAAGATGAGGTTTTTTATTTTTTTCTTTCTTTCTTTCTTTTTCTTGTTTCTTTAATTATAAGACCTGCTGCAACTGCATTTTTGGGGTCCTGGAACAACAAGGACACTCAGTACAAATGATCACTGGGATTCAGGAGAGGTAGCTTTTATCCTGCAGTTTAAAAATCCTTGCTTAGGGTTGTAGGAATTGCAAAGACTCCCTTGCATAAATGGCATAATTTTATTTTCAGATTCTAGAGTCCTATCAGTTGAATCATTGGATTCAAAGTGAAAGATCCTTTAAATCTAGAGATCTGTGTTTTAAAACCATTCAAGTGTAATATGTATTCTTTTATCATTTTAGCTGTATGGTTTTGCCATGTTCTGTTAAGGGGGTGATTCTGAATCTTTTTTTGTCATAATTTACTTTGATATGTTAATCTAAACTCACATCTTGGTCGTGTTCATTTTTTTATTTCAGTCTTCTAGCAAAATTAATTGTAGTGTATTACAGATAATCAATTGCAAACAAATTTATGTTACACTGCTTTGTTTTTGCAGAGTTTGAAGAATGAAATCCAAAGGTGGACGGCAAGTTCAAGTCCCACCTCAACATTTTGGAGAAGCCCTAAGCAACTAAGCCAGGCCCTGTCTCAAAATATTTACGGAGGAGTTGGAGATGTAGCACTGTGGTAAGCACCCTGCGTTCAGTCCTCCAAAAGAGTAAAGTTAACCTGTGCGTGGATTCTTTTTACACCATCCCAGAGAAATGAGACTCCAGCCTAACTTTAGTGCTTTTCAAGATAAGTAGCTCACTACCTAGAAAAACAACTCCTTTAGTGTTGGACATTATAAACATTTGTCTTCTTTAAGTCAGAATCTGCTCTCCCTTAATGCTTGACCGTTGTTCACACTTTATCCCACTTGGGAAGTGAATATGAGTCTCACCCTGTAGCAGCCTTTCAGACTTTCTGATGGTGGCTCTCCTACCAACGGTGCTACCTACCAAGACATTTTGTTCCATTTTCAAAGATCATAAGGTTAAACATCCCAGCACATTTATTTGGCCTAATATAACAGGACCCTTAGACTTCCTCACCAACTAGTCTTACTTCTGTATATGTCATAGTTGTTTCTTTGTACTGAAAACAGTCTTCCAGACACAGTCTGAGCAACATCTAACCATGAGAGCTTATTGTCTTCCTTGATTTGCTTGTGCCATAGAAATATATCACCTATAGAGGACCTGTGCCCTGCAGTTGCAGCCACCTACAGTAGAACCAGAGATGAAAAAAGCAAAATCTGTGAAATTAAGATATGTGTAGCAAACCTCATGAATGTTTCTGGATCCTTCTGTTACTTGTACACAACTCCTGCTTGTCTGGTTTTCCTGCAGCTGTCAGGAGATTAGAAGCAGCAAATTGGAAGTGGAACAGAGAAAAACTGATAACCCAAAAGGTGACAGCTGTCAGAAAACGGGGGCCAGGAATGGAGACATTAAAAAGTGCAGGTGTCTGGCACTATTTAATGTAGATTGAACAAAGCTGTATGTGTCTTGCTATTACCTGAAGTTTACTGTGTTACAACACAGTCAAGATAAGTCTGAACCCCTATTTATTTGCACAATTATCTGTTTGAACTTAAAATGAAACTTGACATTTGTCTTTGTTAGGGTTTGTTTCAGCTGGTCGAATCAGATTGTTAAAATTGTTCTGAGTCTTGGTGTTGTCACTCAAAATGCTCAGAGGTTTTCTTATATGCAGATTTAGTAAGCATGTCTTCTGTCTCTACTGAAATTATTCTTAAAATAAGAACAAGAGGAAAACCTAGTAGCATGCCACAACTTATTAGCACATTAGTCACTGTTTTTGGACATGGTTATTTAGTTGTTTCTGTATGAATGTGGTTACTCTGTTGTTCAAGACCAAATTTACCTTTTGGTTGAGACATTTTCATACTATTTATGTATATGACTTTATTACAAAGTATATTTTAAAGGACTTAAGGATTGTGGCATGACTAGACTAGCCCTAGTGTTGTATCAGTCCTCTTTGTAGTCTGTAGTTCCTAGACCCTCATGTTGGGAGTATTTGAGAAATTTGCTTAGTTCCAGCTTCCTAAAATCCTTCCAAATTGAGTAAGATTGTGATGTGTGTTTTAATTAATCTGCCAGATAGCATCATATCCCCACTTTGTATTTTCAGTTTACAATGACCCTTATTTTTTCAAATAAAATTTTAAATTTGAATTTTGTGTTCTTGGAGATAGATTTTTGTGCCTTTACTTTGATAATGTAAGGAAAGTACTTCTTTAAGCTATCTTTGGAAGGAAGAAATTTAGTCAAATTCAAGAGATTGGAGCTGGTTTTGTGCTGTGGCTTGGTCACTAGAATAATTAAACTAGAGGAACTTTGTTCTTTCCTACTTATGGGAATCTATAGTGTGGAAAATGGTGCTGTTTCCTTCTCAATCACTTTTTACTCTTATATTAGTTTTCTACCCAGGTACTCTGGGATTGAAGTAAACTGTTGATAACAGTCATTGACCCTGTTCAAAAACAAAAAGTGATAATATTTGATAAACAATTTCTTGATGTTAACTATGCACCCGAGAACCTGTGGTCCCTGAACCAACAGTAGCATCTGGAACTCATTAGGAATGTAGATAAGGTCACAAGCTCTAAAGTGGGCTCCAATAGTTGGATTTTTTGATGCACACCCCAGTTGGTAACTACACTGTTCTAATCACAGGACATACTATTAAAGGATTGCAAGTTAATGATTGTGGAAATTTTATCCTACTATTCTTTTACTGTTCTATTTTGTAATTGATGCCTTTTAATAGAACTTTGGAATTTTAAGTTACAGTACTTAACTTTAGTTTTCTTTCAAGTCATTTGACATTTCATGTTGTTTTTTCATAGTAATTCTCCAAAATTTAGGGTCTAATGAGATGATTTGGTATGTTGTAATCTTTATTTGTGTTAATCTGTCATTTTCAGCTCTCAAGTGGATGTATCCATTGGTAGTTTTAAACAGTACTTAACTGGCTCAGAGGAATTCAGAAATATATGACCAACATAAGTATAGAGGAATCAACCTATACTGAAAATAAACCACTCTTTGGGTTAAACAATTCAGGAGAGGCTTTGAAGCCTGATTCTGAGGCTCCCATGCTAGCATTATGACTGAACAGCTTTCAAGACTTTGTGTATATCATTTGAGGTAACACAGATCAGATGCATTTGGTTACATAAATTATATTAAGGACTCACAAAAGGATAAAAATTTATTGACAGATTTCTGTTCATTTTTTCAGTGACCCCCCCCTTATTTGGGTAGTGCTTAAGAGCATAATAATTTCCAGATCCCTAAGATATCAGACAGCTAAACTTGATACATAATTTGCAGTTTTTTTTCTCCATAATGTATGCTAAGATTCAAGATAGAGATTATGAATGTAAGTGTAATAGTTTTAGCTAATAAGAATAATCTAGATTTTCTTGTTTCATTTCTCTCTGTCATTTATAAGTACACAGTTTGGATCCAAACACATGGAAAACTGTTGAAATTGTCCACATAGATATTGCAGATCAAAGTCAAGTTGAACCAGCACTAAGTAAAATCCCAGTTGATGGCATTTTAATGTGTCCCCTTTTACATGTAAAATGATTTTCTTTCTTTCCTATATGACCTGTATTTGCACACTAAAATAAGCCTGGAGATCAGCCTCAGCAAAGAGAGACTCAGAGTGAAGGAGGTAACTTGTTTCTATGTGAATCTTGCCTCTGTGCAAGTGTTTCATTTTAAGAAATTCCAGTATACCTGGTTTACCATAGGTGTGTGTTTTCATTGAAAAAGATTGTTTACAAGAGTCTTCTCTCTTGATGTTTCTTTAACATGAGTCCTTGTACTTTTCAAGTGTGATTAAGAAGGCCAGAATTTTAATTTATACAAAGTTTTCAGTAAATGAGCTAAAGCTCTAGGTTATTTGTGGAAAATGTTTATGTGGCAATAATCTAAATTAACTGTTTATCTTTGTATTTTGATTACTTTTTTTTTTTTTTGGTTGCAGTGCTCAGGATCGAAACCCAGGGTCTTGTGCTTGCAAAGCAAGCACAACCAAACAGAGCTATCTCCCAGCCCTTGCTTACTATTAAATGTAAATATTTGTTCTCAGACCTTTGATTTAAAATAAATTTTTGCCGTTAAAAACACTCACATGCAATTACGACCCTTATATTTTGTTGTGATATTCGTGAATATTAACCAGATCTTATTATGGTGTGGCAAGTACTAAGTGGATTTGCAGGGCACCTTTGCAGAGTTTTTACAAATGAAAATAACCAGTGATCTTTTCTGCTACCAGGAGCCAAAGCATTGGGAAAGCAATAGCACCCCTTGTTTTGTCAGGTCAAGCATAATATGTTCTGTCAGCATCACCTTCCTTTTCTATTTTTAGTGTTTATTCTCTGACCCTAGTAGTAGTGTCAGCTGAACAGAAATGACTCAACACTGAATGTCTCATTTTGCAGTTGAAACATGAAGGTAAATCTAAAACATATGTCCCTGACCTATGCTCAGAAATCATAGGAATCAGAGCTGACAGCAGGGACCATATGCCTGACTGGTCCCCACACTACTAGAGCCCCTTCCATATTTAGAAGAGCAATACTGAGAAGGACCCTTCTTCAAATTTAGTTGTGCTGTGATTTGAAGTTATTTTAATGTTAAGGTTATTTCTACCTTTGAAATTATACGTGGAATCTTTTTTTAAACCCTTAGAAGTGAGGGTCATTCAAATGAGGTGTCTGTGTTAGTCTTTTTTCTCTTGGTAATCTTTTCTAGCCATGTTTTTCTTTATGTGACAGATGATGATAGGAAGAACAATACCTGATAGTAATGAATGAGTCAGTTTATAGATCTCAAGTCATTGGTCACAAGAACTCTGTGACACCTTGTGGACAGGATACCCTAGAGAATGCATTCAGAGTGTTTTGGTGTTTGAAACACCATGGTGGCAATCAGAATGGTTCCACTGATCTGGTCTTACTGCTTGCAGGTTTGCAGTTGCTGTTGTTCACTAACAGAGTGAGGGGCACCTTTGGTTTTGCTGGGGGTATGAAAGCAGTTCTTTTCTCTTGTGCTAAGGAAGATTGCTGTGGGTAGAGTGACTGGAGTGAGACAGGTTATATAGAACCCCAGAGCCCCTAGTTCTCTTCCTTCCCTCTCAGGGCCTCTGGAACAGAGTGAAGGCTCTACTGGCCTGAGAACACCCCGGGGACAATGCCTGAGGGGGGCTCTGGTGGAAGCTTTGTACATGCAGAGGTCCCAGGTGGTTCTGTGTGAGTGGTGGTGCTCCTCTGGCTAGACAGTGGACGAAATGGTTTGGCTGTCCTTGTGGGTCAGTGGAGATGCGGCCAAGACATATGTACTGAAATGAGTTTACCTTCAAACTGAGGTTCTGAGGCTCTGCCCATTTTATCTTGGACAGGTTATGTGACCCCTCTGCACTTTCATTACCTCATGTAAAGTAAAGGCTAATTTTCTCTCAGGGTAACACGTGAGTATGTAAAACAGTGCAGTCACAGTCCTCATCACTGCTGTCCTTAGTAACTGGAGTGGTGGAGTTCTGAGAGTCTGCATCTACCCAGCCTCATGTGGGAGTGTGTACTCACCTGTTTGTGTGTGTGGTTTTGTTTTCCAGTGTTCATAGCTCCTGTTACAAGTTATATTTTAAAGATGAGTAGATACAAGTTTACAATACAATTTAAAATTGTATTGAACTTGTTGTAGTGTTCTTCCATGTGACAAAATACACATAACATAAAATTTACCATTTTAAAATGTACACTTAATTCAGTAACAGTGTGCTCAGTGTTGTGCAGCAGTCAGCACTTGTAGTTCTGGGTATTTTCATCACCCCAGGAGGACAGCCTGTACAACTGATGCTTCCCACTGCCGCTCACCACCACCTTGGCAACCATGAATCGCTAAAATCTCTTGGAATTTCCCTGTTCTGGATATTCCATATAAATGGAATAATAGGATATGTGACCTACTGTGTGTGACTTCTTTACGGATATTTTTAAGGTTAATTCTTGTTGTAGCATGTGTCTGCTTCTTAGTGACTAAGTAGTACTTCACTGTGTGGATATAACATGTTTTGGTTATGCATCCATCTTTCTAGTCATTTTGGCTATTTCTAACTCCTGACGTTGTGAATAGTACTGGTGTGAACATTTATGTCACAGATTTTTTTCTCTGTACTTTAGTTGTGGAAAATTAAGTACAACTGGTATGTAGGAATTGCAAAACCTGACATTAAAGGAGAAACCTAAATATCTACTTTTTTCTGCTATAAAAAGAGGGTGAATGGCCCTTTCATGGTGAAGGTGCCTGTGACAGTTTTAAGCCTGAAAGTGACAAGAGGAGAGCATTGCTCTGCCTGAGGGTGTGCAAAGGCTAGGGTGAGTGATGGGGAGGCACATAAGGTCCAGCCCTTAATCCATGGAGGAGGTAACAGTGAGAGCTCCTGGGTCAGGGACTCTGCCTTTTCTTCTGCACATCCTTGCCTGTTCGCTGTCCTGGGATAGAAAGTTGCCCCCATACTTATCTCTTTAGGTCCTTCCCCATTGTTTTGGATTTAGCTAGTTGTTTTAGCATTAGCTTCTATCACAAAGGCCTGGTCTCTACCTGGAGGTTGTTATGTTTTATCATATCCAGTTTTGTTGTGGTTGTTCCTTTGATTCTGCTCTTTTTATGTAATTTTTTTTACTTAAAAATTCTAGTCCATTCTGTTGGAAAAATGAAGAAAGGCTTAAGAATGCATTTGCAATTCTAAAATAGCAGTGTTACAGCAACCAGCAGATATGCAGCCTGGAATAACTGTCCCAGATAGGTGTGGTCCCCCAAGAGGCTTATGGTCCAAGCAAGATAAGACCAGTACCTTAAAATAGCTAATAGGCAGCAGGCAATTACATATGATCCAAAGTGCTGCAGAATTTCAGAGAAGAGACAAGTGATCTCTGAGAATATGGATCTGAAAGGGCTAAGTAGAAGCCCTGCCTGGGCTGGGTGAGTTTTTGTGGGTGGAGTGGTCTTTCCCCAATCATTATACTTCTCCTCCTACTCTCATTACTGTGACACATACATCTCTGGGTTCATTTCTCTGTTTCTCTTCCAAAGAGAAATTGAACCTCAGAAGGAAGAGTCTTTGTACCATTAACTTGTTTCCCACACTCCTGCAACAGTATCCTAGACTTAGTAGGTACTTGGGGAATGCTTGTTGTCTGAGTGAATGAGTTACAGTCAAGCAGAATACAAATGAAGGCTAAAGGCCCATTTAACATGGAGTTGGTATAGTTTTGGGAACTGAAGAAGACCTCAGCTACCTAGGCTTTGCTTTCCAATCATACTTCACATAATCCCAACAGTTTCTTGGCACCCTCGTTTGTCAGAGTGGAGTGTCTAGAGTATGGGGCTGAGGAAGTTCGACTTGTCTCCCTCAACCCCTGCAGTTCTGCTTGTTTGACATTAGTCTTGACTCTAAAATTTACTTTGAACACACAGTTCTGTAGCTACAGAAAGTGATTTCAGGACTGACCTCTCAGGAGAGGAAACGGGAGCCCAGATAATGTAGTTTTTTCAAGACCACTGGGCAAGTACCAGCAGTGGACATTCTAACGGTAAATCTAGTGCTCTGTCCACTGACCCTCTAACTCATTCCTAGTGAGGGCCCCAATTTGTCAGTGATTATTTTCCTTTCCTCAAACTAGCCTGCCACCAACTATGTCCTGTGCTTTCCTGTCCCAGCATACTGCCCGCCCTCACCTCCCTTTTGGGACTCCTTGTTCTCTGTACAATGCCTATGTGTCCTTCACAATTCAGGTAGGATCTCACTGTCTCTGCGGAGACTTCAGATTTACCTGAAGAGCTTGAGGATGGTGAGGAGACTGACTGTGAGTAGAGAGCTTACATTGGAATACAAAAAGTTGATGTCAGCCTGATAATGTCTGGCTTGGCAAAGAGGTGAGGAGAGCAGCATCCACACTGCTTGCCTATGGGAGTATAAATTGGTAAAACTGGTCTAGCAGAATTACCAATATACATGTCTTTTGACCAATCAAATTCCACACGTAGGAATTGACTACTTGATGTGGTATGATAAGTATGATAACCTAAGGCTGTCTAATGTCTAAATGTTCTCCCATTAGGCAGAAACGGATTCAAAAACATCATGGTACATACATTTGGTGGAGTTCACTGCAGTCATTAAAAGGGAGAGTGAACTCTATGAGTACTGACAGAATCCTAATTAAGATAAAGGGAAAAGGATGAAGAAGGATATGCTTAATATGCTTTCATTTGTTACATTTTTTCCTTCTTTTTGGTTCTGAGGATTTAACCCAGGGGCAGTTTACCACTGAGTCACATTCCAAGCCCTTTTTATTTTTTACTGTTGAGGGCCTTACTAAGTTGCTGAGGATGGTCAAACTATGATACTTGTGCCTCAACCTCCCTAATCACTGGCATTTATAATATTTTAAAAGGGAGAAAAATATATCCTTCTGCATGTATTTGCTTGCTGATGTGTAGATGGTGTAGAAGAATTTTTAAGGCATTGCTGGCAATAGTGATTTCCTTAGATGGGTATTGAGGTGCGAGGGTTGAAGGTGGAAGTCTTTCAGGATAGATGTCCAACAGGTAGGAGACATTGTGTTCCAATATGGGAGGCATTTTCTGGAGGTGTGCGACAATGGTATCTCCTGAAAGATGGGAATCAGGAATGGGGGTGTGGTGTGGCGCTGTGGCATCTCATTAGACCCTGGCTGCCCAGAGACCGCCAGAGCAGCTTTCATATATCCAGGGGTCTCTGCCCTGCGCATGCTGCCTCTGAGGCCATAAGCCCTGGCTTCAGGGGTGTCTGACTCCCACAGACAATCTGGAATGTGGTCTTTCATCTCACTGATGGTAACAGCTGTGGGAGGGCCTATTTGAATAGTTGCATTGATACCATGGCATTTCTGCGTATTGATTCAGTATAAGAGTGGAGCCTCTCCCACATTTCCACCACTAAACACCTACTTATTGTCCCAGGTGTTCAGCATTCCCTACTCTGTGAAAATAGCCCCTTGTCACTCTTCAGTTACTCCCACCTTTATCAGTAGCCAGAATGATTCTTTTAAGAATACATGGGGTAAATCTGCTCAAACATACCTTGACTTCCTCCTCTCACTCAGTTTGCTTCCTGTAGGCTGCAGGTGGGTCCTGGAAATGCCTTAGTCTCTCACCCTGTGGTCCAGGTATGCTCTCATTTAAAATGACTGATCAATTTCTATTTTTCTGTTTAGGACATGTGAAGAAGGCAAGGGAAGAATCAGGTGGCTGCTGTTGCAGTGTTTGCCATTGTTCCAGAGGTTTGCCAATGGACCTGAGGTTCCTGTAGGCTGCCTGTTCCTGAGCCAGGGCGTGACCACACAGAAGATGAGGAAGGGGACCTCTGCCTCTTCTCTATTGCTCACTTCTGGTCAGCACACCCATCTTCAGCTCATCAAAGGTTAGAAGCTGTGGTTGTGTATTCACAGTCATCAGAAGAAGTATGACATGAATTACAACACCCACCTTTTCCGATCTGAGAATGTTTGACATGCCAGGTGTCATGAGGAATCAGACTTGTGCTCAGAAGTAGCCCAGAAAAGTAAAAGCAAAGTACTTTTGCAGAAGGGGGTGCTACCAAATCAGGTCTACAGACCAATCACACCTGGGTGGGTAGTCCACGTGGTTTTATCCCAAATGCAGCTCTGATTCTTGACCTTCTGAAACAAACTTAGGGGTACAATTTATGCATTTGGCTATAATTGAGGTATAATTAAGACTCTTCATTTCTGTCTAAAATTTACTTAAAAATACAATTTATTCCTTCTGATAACCATTAACATATAATGGTAGGATCATTGGATTAGAAGAGCACTTGACTTTGGTTTGGTAGGTACATAAGTAGTTAATATTGGCTGATGTGTTACCTCCATTATGAACATAACAAAGGCACTGGACTGTGTTGGCTTTGAGCCCTTCTCCAGTAAGTATTATTCTCTGTGGAAAATCAATATAGCCTCCCTTGATTTCTTTTGATTGGGAGAAAGAAGTACAGTGGGAGGCTTTATCCTAACATTGGTGCTACATAATCTTACGGAACCAGTCTTTTACCACCGGCTTACTTGGTGGCATGTAGTCCCAGACCAGGATTATTGCACCAGTCCCAGGATGATTTAAAGGTCTTTCATATCCAGCTTTTTATGCTGTTGTAACATGACTGCTTCAACTCTTTCCATCTGAATGATGTATAATGCTAACTTGTACTCTAGGCAGTGTAACCCTTATGCAAAGTGTTTGGGACTAGAAGTGTTTGAGATTTCCAATATTTCCATATATACAATGAGAGAGCTTGATTATGGGGAGTCACTTCAAAACATGAAACATATATTTCTTATACACATATAAGCCTGATATTTAGGATGGCGTGCATTCTTTTTCGTCCTTTATTGTTGTGATTTTTGCAGTTGCGATTCTTGAACTGAGGACCTTGCACATGCTAGGCAAGCACTGTGCCACTGAGTTACATCCCCAGCCTCTGATGAAATATTATGCAGTATTTGGATACACCTTCTTTTTTCTGCTACTGGGGATGGAAGCCAGGGGCACATAACTACTGGGTCACATCCCCAGCTCCTTTAACTGTTTATATTATATTTTGAGACAGGGTTCTGCTAAGTTGCTTAGGGCCTAAATCAATTAGTTGACTTTTAACTCCCAATTCTCCTGCCTCGGCCTCCTGAGATTCCAGGCATGTACCACCACACCGTACACTTCTTTTGACTGTGACCCATCACATGAGGGCGCATGTGGAATTTTCCCCTTATGTGATACTGGCACTCAAGAAATGGCAGATTTATGGGTACTTCAGGTTTTTTTGTTAGGAATGGTCAAACTGCATAAAATACTCCGGTGAGGAACATCTATTGAAAACTTAAAGTAATATACTCTTGATTCACCTTCACTTGTCTATAGGCATCGCAGTGCAAACCTTTAACTTCACAGTTAGTATGCTACATAATTTTCAACTATTTCTCTTATATTAATACATGAATGAATGCCCTAAAAAACCTTTGATACTAGTGTACTTGGGTGTTAGATTTGATTGTATTAAAGCATACATGGTTTTACAGATCAAATACAGAGTTTCACATCAAAGCCGCCAGCACTGTCAAAAGTTCCATTTCCTTAGAGAACGAATGCAAAAGCTCCCCAACTATGGACTATCTCCCTACCGAGAATTTCTGGCATTGAAGGTAAAATGTACACTTTGGGATGATTGTGGGATTGCTTTATATAACTGTTGTATGTTTTTTTACTTACCACAAAATTCACCTAACATTTATTGAGTACTTCTTATGGACACTTGTTAGGTATCATGGCATAATCCTGCTGACTATCTTGTGAACATAAGTATTCTTGTTCAATTCCCATTTTACTGATGTGGAAAATTGCTAAGTCTGACCATCAAATAATTATTTAAAGCAGAATTCAAGGTGACACACTCTGACTCAAAGCTTGCATTCTTAATCAGTATACCATCTGGTTTCTCCATTGATGTTGCTTGTGAGCTTCATTCATTCACTGAATGCCTCATTAGACCACATAGTAAGCAGTGAGGACGCCATGTAAGATACAGCCTCACTTTCTTTCCTCAGAGACATTATAGTATAATGGAGAGGGCAGAAAAGCAAACATGATACTGTGCAAATAGTAAAATAAATTTTAAAAAAGCCTCCCCCCATTCCCCTGGTTCATAAGGGAAAAAAATCTGCATTGATCTGTCCATTTATGGATTCCATCTACCTTTGAAAGCAAGGGCTAAGAGATGGTGGGCATGAAGCAGTGTTGTAGTGAAGTCTCAGACTTTAGGCATCTGAATGGTTGAAAGCACCAATGATAAGAAGCGACAACGTGAGGAAGGACTGAACCTCTGCCTCTCTTCTCTCAAGGAACATCCACTTAGTCCCGTTTCATATTTTGAGTTACAATATATGATCATATTTTCAGAAGGGGAAAAGAAGGTTCCACTTGTCTTCCCAAAATAAAAGGAAATGGTTTAGAAGCCATTGCTAGAGACAGGTCAAATAGATAGGGCTAGGTCTTTCTTTTCAGTTGCTGGACCTAATCCCTTCAGCCCACACAGGAAAAAATAAAAATAAATTACCAACATTTAGCAAGAACCAAGAATCACATTCTCTCATAACCTCTCTCTCTCTCTCTCTCTCTCTCACTTTCTTTCTTTATCTGTCTCTCTTAATCCCACTCACACATACACACACACACGCACATGCATGCAGAGATACCATCCCCAACACAAAATCATCAAAAACTGGCCTTTCCTCTCAGGGAATTCTACATTTAACGTCTAGAGCAACTATGGTGAGTGGGTTTCTCATTTCCTAGACAATGGGTTAAAGAATTTTGCATGATCCAGGCATACTCTTCTTTAAACTGTAGCCAAATATTTCATAAACTTATTTGTCTCTACTTTAAGAACCATTTCCAAAAAGTATTCAAGATATTCCCAAGTATCTGAGTTGCAGGGGACTCTTCCCTTTTGGGCAGCCATGGGTCTCTATTTGTTATGGATATGTTCCTGTGTATAATTCTAGGAGGTACTCAACATCCCTTACTCTAAGCAAATCTGTAGACCAAGCAGAAGATTCTGCACACACTAAAGCATCTATCACATATATTTGAACAAGACATGATTAGGGAAAAGATACCCTGGGGTATGTTGGAAAGATCAGGAACTCTAATGTCAGGCAGATACAAATTGGAGAAGTGGCTGAGGAACAACACAACAACAACAAAATATAAGATAATGGCATATGCCCTTGGATCCTTTCTCTTCATCAGTAAGAGAAGACTCATGATAGCCATGTTGCAGTGTTCTTGTATAAGAAACAATTCAGAGACGACCACCTAAGATTCAATACATCATAGATATCCGCCATTCAGCCCATAGTGTCGTGTGGTTCATGGGCCTCATGATGACTTGTTTGACCAGTGGCATAACCACTGTGGACTGCCGTTCCTGTGTGCCCTCAGCAACTGTCAATCTTGTGGTAATTGTACTTACCATCCTGCAGAACAGCACTGCCTTTGTGAACGTAGCCCAGGGTCTTGCACACATTTGAGCTTAAATACTGGAAGGAGGGATCTGAGCTCATCCACAAGCATTGATACAATGTGTCCCTTCAATGCCAACGTCCAGTTCTCATTGTATTGGTTAGACTTGTGCCACCATCAAACAGGAGAAGAACACTGCCCTCCTACCAGCAAATGAGACACAACAGACTGACTTTTCCCAAAATCTTTAATAACTTAACATCCAAGTGGGCCCTCTGTGTCCACATGACTGCCGTGAGGTTAGCTCCAGTTTCTAATCATACCCTTGGTACATAAAGCTCCCACCTTCAGTGAGTGGAGGCTAGACATATGAAGCCAAAGCTTGGCATTGAAACAGTTCATTCCAGGGCCAGATTGGGAAGGGAATGGTAGTGGATATTCCTTTCAGGATAGATGTCCAACGGGTAGGAGACAGTATGTTCCAACATGGGAGACATTTTGTGGAGGGGTGGGGCAAAGGGTATCTCCTGAAGGATGGGAATCGGGAATGGGGATGTGGTGTGGCGCTGTGGCATCCGATTAGATGTGGGCTGCCCAGAGACCGCCAGAGCAGATTTCATATCTCCAGGGATCTCTGCCCTGCGCATGCTGCCTCTGAGGCCATAACCCCTGGCTTCAGGGGTGGTTGACTCCCACAGACAATGTGGAATATGGTCTTTCATCTCACTGATGGTGACAGCTGTGGGAGGGCCTATTTGAATAGTTGCTTTGATACTATGGAGTTTCTGCATGTTTATCCAGTACAAGAGTGGACTGTAAATGAAGGTGGAAGCGTTCATCACTTCCAGCCATGGCTGGGCACGCCTCTCCCGCTGCAACTTCTTCCTCTAATGAATAAATAGAGTGCAGCCGCTGGTTACTACACAACACAGTCTCATGAGTCCAAAGTATAGAGAGACCCAGGCTGAGGCAGTAAAAGAAAGAAAAGAGGCAGCTGACTGACAGCTCTGACTGGGACCTCAACAGTTTCTCATTCCTCTCCTCGAATTGGCTCATTCTTCCATCCATTCCCTCCGTCCCTTCCTTACAATCCTACCTCATAATTTTATTATTAGTTACAGGTAGGTCTGCAGGGAGCCTAAGAGTCCATGTTAATCTTTCAGAGGTAAGGGATACTAGGTCTAGAGGAAATATGACCTGCTGAGACTCAGTCAGGCCTTTGGGCTCACATTCCAAGACTCACCCCATCCCTCAGAGTGATAAACTGAACTTAAGGGCGAGACCATCAAGGAACCACTTGACAAGGGCACCAGTGTATCTTTTCTGGTTGGTCACAACATGGTTTCTGCCTTCCAAGACTCCTTAGTACCCTAGAGGAGTGTGTCTCTTAACTTTTTAGCACTCCACACAGGCAGCCACCACCCCATGAATACAAAGCATCTTCCCTGAAAGTTTGTCCCCACACTCAAAGCACTGAAGGGATACTTACTGCCAGCAAGGTCCAGGTTTAACATTTGAGGATCCATACCGTTGAGACTTGTTACCAGGCCCATGGCTCAGTAAAGTGTCAACTGCCCCAAGAATCTGTCCACCAATGGGAGCCTTCGGAAGGCCCAAGGCCCATTGTTGCCTAAAGACGGTTTCACCAGGTTCTGAGCACTGTGCATTCCAGGGCTGGTGCTGGTGGAGTGGCTCTGATTTGACGACAGAAAGGGACTCCATCTTGTGTCATCTCATGAGCTAGTTCTCTTCCATCAAATCGTGGTCCTCCCCTCAATTGTCTATTCCCAACTTCTTACGGTGAAGTCACAAAGCAGCCCCCAGATTCGGGTCCTCACACACTCATGGGCTTCTATTTATGTTGTTGCGTGTTAGGAAGCCATTTCTGGATATATTTTCCAGTGGGAAGTTGGGCAGTGAGCACAGTGAATATTGGACAGGCGTGCCCTCAAGAAGTTGGTGACGAAGGTGTGAGGGAAAAAATAAAAAACTGTTCAGGGGTATCAAGCAGTCAGTTCCACTTCTTTGGCTCCTACAGTCTCTCTTTTGCCTCCTCAACAAGGGCTGGCAAAGTGTTCTCTCAGCATCACCAGTGCCTGTGGGAACTCTCCCCTATGAGGTCCTCTAACTCTTCCGAGCTTCATCTCATCTCGGTCCTTCATATTCCTTTTCCCTCTTGGTGCGCTAGATTCCCCAAAGACCATGTTTTTTCACGTCTGGAGCTTGGCTCAAGCTGTTCATTCACTCAGTAGTGCCTCTCCCACATTTCCACCACTGAACACCTCCTTATGGTCCCAGGTGCTCAGCTATCCCTACTCTGTGAAAATAGTCCCTTCAGCTGATTTCCCTCATCCTTTATCTTCAGTTGGAAGAGACTTGGAGAATCGTCTAACCCAAGTCCTCTCATACGCTTGAGTACTGATGGCACAACTTCCCTACTCAGTAATCCATCCCCCATGGTTCCATTGACTCAGGGACTTGCTTACCACCACCTGATGCAGCTTGCTTCATTTATGACCAGCTCAGATTGAAAGCCATTTCCTAAGCAAGTCTGGCTCAGCCTCCCAGTAGGTTGTGCCAGTGGTCCTGGCTTGGACCCTTATCACTCTTCAGTTACTCCCTTTTAAGAATAGATGGTGTTACTCTGCTCAAACATACCTTGACTTCCCCCTCTCACTCAGTGCTTCCTGCAGGCTGCAGTTGGGTCCTGGAAATGCCTTAGTCTCTCACCATGTGTTCCAGGTGTGCTCTCATTTACAGTGACTGATGAATTTCTATTTTTCTGTTTAGGACCTGTGAGGAAAGCAAGGGAAGAAATAGGTGGCTACTGTTGCAGAATTTGCTATTGATCCAGAGGTTTTCCGGTGGACTTCAGGTTCCTGCAGGCTGCCTGGGCCCGACCCAGGGCGTGACCACATGGAAGATGTGGAAGGGGAACTCTGCCTCTTCTCTGTTGCTCACTTTTGGTCAGCACACCCACCTTCAACTCATCAAAGGTTAAGAGCTGTGGTTGTGTATTCACAGTCATCAGAAAAAGAATGACATGAATTACAACACCCAACTTTCAGATCTGAGAATGTTTGACATGCCAGGTTTCATGAGGAATCAGACTTGTGCTCAGAAGTAGCCCAGAAAAGTAAAAGCAAAGTACTATTGCAGAAGGCTGTGCTGCCAAATCACATCTACAGAGCAATCACACCTGAGGTGCAGGAATTACAAGAAAATTGGATGATCATTACCCTATGTACATGTATGATTATATGAATGGTATGACTCTATATCATGCACAACCATAGAAACAAAGATTTGTATATCATTTGTGTGCAATGAATCAAAATGCAATCTCTAAAAATAAAAAAAAATAAAAATTGAATGATCAACTTATGATTATGAATGAATGTGCAGTTCCAAATTCCCAGGAGAGAAGGATTTAGTTATGTCCTCAAATCCTGCTGGTAAGTCATCATGCCCTGATGAATGGGTTTCAAGTAGGCAGACAATGGGAACCAGTTGCATCCTGAACTGAACTATAGCAGAGGGTTCTTTAGTATGTCACACTGCTCTCTCTTTTCTGAGTTTGCCATAAGAAATAGGGACCGGAAAGACCATGATAAAGTTGTTGCTGGAGTGTGTAGGACTGAAGAGGATCTGCCTGGTACAAAGTATCAATGGTGGTAGCTGGTGAGCTTGCTAACCAATTCTATCTGCTTGGTCCTCTGGATTCCTCTATTATACTTCTTTGCATACAAGCAAAGAGGTCCCAGTTTTCACACCTGACTTCCAATTAATTGCCTACTACTCACTTAAACTGTTCATTTTCATTTTGTAGTCCATCAATGGTGCTTAGCAACAGCCATCTCTTATGAACTGAATTGCTCCTTAACTTGTTGAAATTCTGATGGTCCATGTTGCTATAATTGGAGCTAGTTACTATAAGGTTATAACAAAGATTAAATAAGATCATTAGGGTGAGCTACTAATCCAATAGCACTTCATCTTAGTGTCCTTATACAAAGAGAAAAGGACCACACTGCTCACTCACTGTCCACATACTCAAAGATGAAAACCTCCGTGGGGACACAGTGAAAAGGCAACCATATGCCAACTGAGGAAAGAGGTCATAGAAGAAACCCAAGTCTACTGGTACCTTGATCTTAAACTTCCAGTCACCAGGACTATAAGGAAGCAAGTTTCTGTTGTTGAAGTCACCCTGTCTGTGGTTTTCTGTTATGGTAGTCCTAAAAAACTAGAGTTGCTATTTCCTCCAGATGTCTCAAATGCTAATTATGCCATATATATGTATATATATATATATGTATATATATATATATATTCTTTTCCACTGAAATACTCTTTCCAGTTCACCTCCAGTAAGTGTAATATTTGGGTTTCCATTTAGTGTGAAAGCTCTCACCCTTCCACCTCCCATCAAGGATGGGGTCCTCCTCCTGTCTAGTTATAAGTCACATATTTCCAAAACCCTTTCTTACTGTCTACCTCATCCTTCCACTCCTGTGCCAACAGTTGTAAATGGGTTTTCTGAAAGCAGGTGCTGAGGTTGCTGCAGGGTACCAACACTTGACTGGGAAGCTGGATTGTCCAAGGAAGCAGTGAGCTGTGACACAGACCCATCAAGCCTCAGAAGATTCAGTGTCTATGAGACATTCTGGAACTAGAAGCTTCTGTTAGAGAACTCTCAGCTGAACCCAGATGGCAAGTCTTCCTTCCCTCTCCCACCTTGCATGTTCTCCAGAGATAGGCTATCTAGGACAGGGTGTAACTTCAGGACTTCAGCTGGGACAGTTCTCTTTAACTAGGTAGACCCTGAAGGAATGATAACTGGTGGATGTCTGCTAACCAGGTTCTCACAGTGTGGTGGCAAATCCTTCTTCATGAGGGACATGGGTATCACACCATCACATGAACCTCTGTAAAAACTTGCATAATGATATTAATGGTGAAATGCTTAATAGAATTTTCCTTTCTGATGGAAAAATAGTTTTATCTCTTACCCTTTCTGTTTGGCATGTTATTAAAGTTACCTGGTATTGTAGTATGGTCAGGAAAAGAATAAATAAAATAAATAAGGATTGTAAAAGAAGAAACAAAATTGTCATTTTCAGATAATTTCTGCATGCACATTATTGTGGCAAATAGTATATTTCAGCATGACCCCATTAGTATCTCAGATTCTATGCAAAGTATTTCAGAGACTCCGCTCACTAAGAGGAGGTGCCTGTGCTGCTTCTCCTTGAATATAGGAGGGGACTAATGACAGCCCACACCAATAGAATCCAGAAGAAGTCATGCTTTGACCTTCTTTCTATTTCTCTTTATAACCGACTTTTGGAACATGGCCACCAAGTTGGGAGGAAGCCCAGACCACATGAAGAGGTCACATGGGGATATTCTAGTGGAGAGCTGCAGCTAAGTTCTTAGCTAATAGTCAGCATCAACTACTGCTGGTAAGTGAGAAAAACTTCAGATGATTTCAGTGCCCAGCTTCCCAGCTGAAAATATTAAACAAAGAGGCAACCATTCCTGTTTGAATTCCCCATTTGCAGAAAACATGGGTGATAAGTATTTATTATTGCTTTAAGCTACTGGGTGTGGGGATAATTTCTTATACACCAATAGATTACTACAAATATTGAAAAACTCTAGGTAAAGTATTAGCATCAATAAGAATTTAACTTGACTGCTAGGTAAAAAACTAATATAAAGATAAGTTATAATTTTATTTACTACTAACAACATATGGAAGCCAAATTTAATAATTTATACCAGCATAAATATACTTTGCCTAAGAATATATACAATAAAGTCATGCATATTTGCTTCAAAGAGGCACTCACAGAACTCTAATCAAATGTATTAAAGGAGACAAAAAAAGGAGATGTGCATTAAGCTCATAAATTCATAGAGACAGTATGTACAGTTATCAGCTCTCTCCAAATTGATTTATTATGCTATTCCTAACCAAACTACTGTCTAACAAGATGATTCTAGAATTCATAGGGAACTTCAAAGGTTAATGCCAACCATGGTCCTCCAGAAGAACCATGAGGTCTCACTCTCCAGATGAAAAGCACTGGGTTGTTGTTGCAACAGGATATTTGCAATAGGGCACACTGTAAGCCTGGATACTGGTCATTTTGTTCTGCTTCCCACAAACATGGGAGATTTAACTGTGGCAGAAATGATACTGTAGGCCAGAGGTGAACTTCTGGCCTTTTCTATGAATGTCTCAGAGAGAACTTGATATCTATACCAAACAAGATGAAAATAAATGCCCTACACAGAAACCAATTGTAGGTGGATTAAGATCTGTGTGTAGAAGGTAAAAAATAAAGTTTAAAAATACTTAAAAAATTTTTTAGAAATTTTAGCATAGATTTTTTTTCATAAATAAAATCTAAAAGACCCTTCTGCTTCCAACAAAGATTGGTCCATGTTGCAGCTTTACAACTATGAACCCCTATGCATGAAACAAATATTTAGAGGCAGAGATGGATGACATGAGTCTGAAAATGCTTCAACATATTCAGTGGGAACAGTGGAGTGGTGGGGGGCATAGTTGGCTGGGAGGTGACTATTACAGTTTGGTATGGTCATAATAGCAGGTATTGGAAATAACTCAAATGCCTGTAAGAGTGGGACAGAGGAACATGCATGGCATATCACACAAGGGAACAACATGTTCCATACAGAGACACTGAGGCTCTCACCTGGAGCACAAGAAACAAACCACAAAGAGTCTGTCCTCTATGGTTTGGAAAGAGGCCAAAGCCTAATGATGGCTGCAGATGGTCCACATGGGGTGGAGAGATGTCAAGGAAGGGAGGGTCACCTCCACATTTTGTGCAGTGATTATCTCAGGGGAGAAGGCAGCAGGAGTGAGGCAGAGACATCTGTTTCTAAATGGCTTTGAAAACTCCACTTCTTAATGGAAGTTCTGTACCTGTTTCCTTCATTTCTAACTTTTACATTGTATATGTATATTTTATGTACTTTTCTTCATAGAAAATGTAACTCACAATAGAAAAGAAAAATGATAATAGATACAGCCATTCTGAAGAAGTGTAAGAAGAGTAGTAATTCCATATTCAGTGTCTCAGATGGATTTGTGAATCAGGTGCTTTATTATTTAGAAGGTTCCACCTATTCATGCAGGCTTCCTTCCAAGACCCCCATGGATGCCAGAATCCTCCCTAATGCCATATCCCATATGCATTATTTTTCCTATACATACATTTAATGTCCTTTCCATCTTAACTAAGCACACACACATTGTAGCTTTCAATTTTTCAGTTTGAGGTGTGTGAGCAAAACCAGTATAAGTTTACTTTTCTTCTTCAAACCTTCAGATAGAAGATTTGTTTTAATGTAGGTATTAGCAACTTCAGCATATGATATTTTTTCTTATTGAGAAATTTTCCAATTTCCCTTAAAGGAAGTACTTTATGACTCTTCTCTGACATATCTGAGTTGCCTGAACCACTGCTCTTATGCTTCTGGGCTACTTTAAAACAGGCACTGATACTTTGGCAGTTAGTCTGAAAATGGGTAGCCCCTAAACGACTAATGGGATGCAGTGTATACAGCATGGATACACTGGACAGAGGTGACTCTTGGCATGGATGGAATAGAGAAATCTGGGATGGTGCAAGATTTCATCACATTGCTGATATTTGTGTGCAATTAAAATTTTCTGAATAATTTCTGGGATTTTCCATTCTATGTTTGGACTGCATTTGGCCAGGGGTAATTAAAACCATAGAAAAGCAAAGTTACAGATGAGGAGGTACTACTATATTTATTAAATGAATTAGCTACCTTTACTTGAACTTCCTTCAAAAATAAGGTATCACCATCGTCATTCTCTCATGTGTTTATTGGCCTGAAAATTTTATTCACTGTTCTCTTTGTGTGAGGCACACTAATATGAACAGAGACTAAACAATGGAGACTCAGTGCCGGGTGCAGAGGCACACATCTGTAATTCCAGTGAATTGGGAGGCTGAGGCAGGAGGATCATGAGTTCAAGGCCTGCCTCAGAAATTAGCGGGATACTGTCTCAAATAAAAAATGAGAAGGGCTGGGGATATGTTTCAGTGGTTAATTGCCCGGGGTTCAATTTTTGGTAACAAAAGAAAAGACTCCAACTTTGCTGTTGAGAGGTTTCCATTTCAGTAGATGAATGCCTTCAGTGCCTATGACAAAGGGGACAGGATTGAAGAGCTCACAGGCCTGAGCAGGAGTTCTCTGTAATAGGCATCAGGAGGGTCTGGAGGAGTCAGCACAGCACAGATTGCTGGACCCATCCCCAAAGCTTTGTATGCAGTGTATGTGAGAACAGGCCTGAGAACCTGCATTCCCAACCACTTCCCAGGTGATGCCAATACAGGGAACCCTACACTGAGAATCACAGATTTCTATTTGCATAATCCTAAAGAGCTTCCTTAATTTTAATAAGTTTTTCTATTCTCAAATCATTTTTTGTTTAAAAATTAATGAAAGAAAGATTAAAACATTTAACAGTCTGTTCATACTGGAAGTTTAAAATAGACTGTTTCTAACTTTTTCTAAAAACCCTAAATTATTTCTCCTTCCTCCTCCTCCTCCTCCTCCTCCCCCCTCCTCCTCCTCCTCCTCCTCCTCCCCCTCCTCTTCCTCTTCTCCTCCTCCTTCTTCTTCTTCTTCTTCTTCTTCTTCTTCTTCTTCTTCTTCTTCTTCTTCTTCTTCTTCTTCTTCCTCTCATTTTTTTAAATAAAGCTAGGGAGATAAGAAATGGGGAAGATAACATGCCCATGCCTAAGCTGGGTATGGAAAAGGGGAACACACTCCAGTCACTGCAACCAGGTAGTCCATGGTGGGGAGAGAGGCCAGACCCCCCACAAACTTGACCCACTGACCTACCCAGGGCAGCTGGAGGGAGCCAGACTCTAGAGGCTGCTGAAAAACTACTCAGAATTGGAAAATTGCCCTTGGAGACTGTAGTTATTGAAAATGTAAATAGATTTTGAGGGGTAAAGAAGAGAATGATCAACATAAATACTCAAATGAACTCTGCTCTTTTGCTTTCCCTAAAAGGACAGTGTTTCTTTTGTCTCCCAAAGGAGAGGTCAGGAAGTGACCAGTATAGGCCTACGGAAGGGGCTGAAGGGGCTGTCAGGGTGCAGGATCCCTTGTGCTTTTGGGGTTCTATCCTTAGCTTGTAGCTTTCCTCATGATCCTTGAAAGTCTCCTGCCCCTGTGGACATCTTGTATTCCAGGAAGGGAGAAGGGAAGAGAGCAATTCATGGAAGGGAACACCACTTGATTTCCTCACTCTGTGAGGCAAGTGAGATCTTTCCTGGAAGGTGTAACCAGAATTTTGCTGCTTAAATCCTCTAGTCAAACCTCTACAGCCCTCCCTGTATATAATATAAATGTAAACAAATCATCATGTTGTGCAGCTTCAATGTATACTTTCTTTATCAGTTAAATATTTTTAAAATAAAAAAATGATAACAAAACAAAACGAAAAAAATCAATTAAAGTGTTGCTTGAATCTCATTGATTGGAATTATGTCACCTGAACAACTCAGTCTAGAAAGAGGACAAGGAGTGATTGGATTCAGGGTTAGTCACCAGCTCTGCCACACCTAGAAGAGACCATCCTAGTCTCAGACTTCCATCATGTCAGATGAGGCCAGTGCTCTGGAATACACAATTTATCTCAGTGGGAGATTTCTACTGATAGAGTTTAATTCTGCCCCACACATTCCCAGAGCAGGACAGGTGACTGACTTGCCTGTGGACTTGTTCTCACTTGACTTTATAGTACAGTGGCTAACAGTGCCACCTTTGAAGCCTGACTTGATGGAGTGTGTGACTTTGAGCAAGTTAATTGCTCCCAGTGTCCAGATTTCTTCATCTCCAAAGAAAGAATTAAAAGTGGTCCTCACCTTATCAGAGTGTTGTGGAAATTTACAGAGAAGCTGACAGAGGTGAATCCACAGGACCAGCCCACAGGAAGCACTGTGGGCCCTTATCCTTCCAGGTCTACATTTACATGGTCTGATCCCGATGGCCTGGTGTCTTCAAAATGCCTTGAGATGCCTTTCTACTTCTCCAAAGTCTCTAGTTTTCCATTTCCCTTTGTCCTTCCTGTCTCTGGGGCCTGATGCCCAGCATGCCTTTCTAGGTGACTCAGCTGCTCTCTTGGGAGTAGGCAAGAGCTCCTAGTCCTGGGGAGGCAACCGGTGCCCTAACTCTTCCCCAGTGTGCTCTGGGGCCTGCCATGCCCTTCCAAGGAAAGGTGACTCACCTCTTCCATAGAGGAGCCAAGCACCTCTGCAGATTCCCGAGGGCATTGGCAGATGGTTCTGAAGGCAGCCTTTCCCTAAGAGCCCCAGAGCCCTGTGCCTCTGCCCTAGCTCCTCAAGAAACTCTCTCACCCAGGCTATTAAATATTCCAGCTTAAAATAGTCTTTCTATTTGCTGAATTTCCCCTCCTGTCCCAATACTCCATGGGGAGGGCTCAGCTGGGCTTCCTACCCATCGCTTCTTCTTCTTTAGTAGGTCACGTTCCTTCTCTGACACACACAGTGGGTGCTGTTCACGGCATCTCTGCCTTCTTTCTCCTTCCTTTCCCACGGCTTTCTGGCCCAGGTATTTATTTTGCTAGTATTTTCCTCTAGATCATCTCTCATGGGGTTCTCTTAGTGAGAGAGGAAATATTAATGAGCCCCAGGCCTGCAAAAGGCAGACTCTCAGCATCCATGATCCCATGCAGCAAACGTTTGACACTGAGACCCAGATCTAACAGACCCGGTCTCGCTTTCTTATTTTCCTGACTGGTTCTTCTATAGATTTCAGATTTGCTGTACACAAATGTTCACTTTTAATTGCATAAATTCATCAATCATATTCCTTAGGAACAATGGATATCTCCATACCCATTTCAATCAGTAAATTATTCAGTAAATTAATCAGATTTAAAAAGTTTTTAATTGGTCCTTACCATTTTCACCATGAGATGATGATAGAGTATGGAATATAAGCCCCTTTTCTCTGGCAGGCATCAATCCCCAGTTTTTTAAATTAAATTACTTGCAAAAGCCTATCCTTTTCCTTTCAGTTACACATGGTGAATGCTCCTGGGGTGGCATAGTGCTGTGACCTTCAGTATTAATTTATTGTCATAACAATTCAAGTGAATGTTAGGTTGGTGGCCAGACACTGTAATAGGATATTGTATTATATAAATCAAAATACCTAGAAGAGAGAATTCTGAATATTCTCAAAAGACAGAAATGACAAATGATGGGGTGATGGATAAGCAACATATCCTGAACTGATCATGAGTACCAAAACATTACACTGCTCTCCACAAATATGTACAACTGTATCTGTCAATTACAAATAAATATTTTTTAAAAGCAAATATTTAGAAAAAAACAAGGTATTACTAATATGTTCAAATCACTTTCTGTAAAATCTGTACTACATTTGAATACAACTATATTCAATTTAACACTGAACTTTTTGATTACAATACTCTTGAAGTCAGCCAACTTATGTATTCATACCATTTCCATTTTCAGGGAAAAATAATTTCACTTATAAGAAAAAAGACTCATATGAACATGAACATTAATGTCAATGAATTTCGTGGCAAGTTACTACAGTTTCAATAACCTTTGAAATAATCTTGAAATTCATGTAAAGAGAAAAATAGACTGTAAAAACTTTGTATTATTTCTGTTTTCTATTTTCATGCAAGAACTGTTATAAAAAAATGAAGTGATCTCATTAAATATGTTATCTCTTCAAATGCTTAAGACTAAGACATCAAAGCAAATCTAGTTTATTGGTATGACAAGCCATGTATACCCTAAATTGTTGACATTATTTTCTGTATTTACTTTGTCCTGCAGCCAGTAAGATGCTCAGTGTCAACTATCAATTTGAATTTACTTTGTATTTCCAGAAGTGAACCTATATTTACATCTAACAAATACTCAGTATCATTAAAAAGAGACCAAATTCATTTTGCCATGGGTTAAATTCTTTAAAATTCATGATTCTCTTTTAAGAAAACTCCTGGCTGTTGACCTTGTTATTCCAGAGAGGGAATGAGAAAAGATAAAATGCAGATGCATAATTTATTTTAAATTTTTTAAAAATGTGAGTGTGTTTGTTCACCTTTAAGTTGGTCAATATTTAATTTATATTATAGAAACATAATTTATGACTCAATTTTATATAATAATAATAATTATTATTATTATTCAAATTATAATAATAATTAATAATAATTCAAATAATAATAATTCAAATTGAGAACATAATGAATTTGTTCATTGCATTCCCTGGTTTTATAAAACCTAACACAGAATTCTCTAATTAAAATGCTCTATTTTTAAACACCCCTTTGCTGTATTTTTTTTTCTTCTTTTTTTTTGTTTTTGGTACCAGAGATTGAACCCTTGAACCCAGGGATACTTAGCCACTATATCCCCAGTCCATTGTACATATTTTATTTAGTGGAAGGTCTCACTGAATTGCTTAGGCCCTTACTAAGTTGCTGAGGCTGGCTTTGACCTCAAAATCCCCCTGCCTCAGCCTCCTGAGCCTCTGGGATTATAGGCATGTGCCACCTTGCCCAGTCTGCTGTATTTTTTTGCATTTGTTCCTCTGAAATGATTATTATTAAATTCAATGTGATTATACTGCATGCCAAGTTTTATTTTCTCTTAGAAAAGGAGAAAATATACTGACTCATATGAAATACTTAGAATATCTTCACTCATTCATTCAGCAGTGCTGAGTGCATAGTATGTGTCAAGCAGTGGTACACGTGCTGGGGACACACCAGGAATCAAAGCACTGTGTCCTTCTTTCCATGAACATACTGTCTGGTTGTAGGTTAGATGGACCCCAGCGTATCCCCCCAAATCTCAGTCTTTAAAGTTAATAAGTGCTACATAAAAACTAAGTCAAGAAAATACTGAGTGATGGGAATGGGGAAGGGGGTGCCACCTCAGGAGACTTTTCCAAGTGACATTTGAGCAAACATTGGGAAAAGTGTAGGAGGAGATAGGAGTGTCCTGCACCATTTCTCAGTGGCTAAAACGTTATGTGCAAATAAGGTTTTCACAATCATCTTCCAGTGATCCTGCCTGGAGCTTTGACACCAAGGGTTGTGAAGCCGCCCTCTTTTTCTCTCTTGTTCTCTTGGAGCTTCAATGGTTCTGATCCATGGTACTCTTGTTCCCTCTGGGGCAAATGGAAATGCCAGAGGGTGCTTCTAATTGTCACAATGATTGGTGGTAGATACATCTGGCATTTAGTGTGTGGTGTCCTGGGAAAGTCAACCTCTTGTGATGCTGAAAAAAGTCCAGCATAACAGAAACTGTGCTGCTGGAAGGAGATGGGTCTCGGAGGAGAACACTGGGCTGAGAGATGGGAGGCTCCTGCAGGCAGCTAAAGGCAAAGGACTCCAAGTACATGTCAGTAGAGAACCCCATCACCGTCACTGAGTCTCCACAAGGCAGAGATGTCATGGAGTCCCATCTGGTCCTCCTCCACCGCAGGCTTTTCTGTTGGGTGCACTCATGACTTAAATTGTGACTTAAATCAGTTTTCTATTGCTGTGCAATAGAAGGAAGGTCAGAGGATGGAAAGGACACCTGCTTATTAGCTCATAGCTCTGTGGGCCAGAAGCCTGACCTGGCACTGCTGGGACAGGACATCCCAAGGCTGGAGTGGAGGCATTTTCTGGAGGCTCTGGGGAGCATCTGTTGGTGTTGGCAGAGTTCAGTGTCCTGAGGCTGTGGATCTAAGGTTTCCCATTTTCTTACTGACTGTCCCCTATGGGTTAAATGATCTAAAATCCAGTATTCTCTTTTTAGAAAAATCCTAGCTTGTTAGTCTAGAAAGGGGACAGAGAAAATAAAATGTAGATTAATAATTTTCTGCAAATTAAAAAGCAAAAACAAAAACACAAATCTTTGCCACCTGGACTTGGCACCTAGAGGCTGCCCACAGACCTGGCCACAGGGCCACCCCTGTCTTTGAGGCAGCCATGACTTCTTCAAAGTTCCAACCTCCCTGACTCTGGACTTCAGGATAGTTATAGAGGGCCCATGTGGTTAGATCAGCCCTGCCTGGATAAACTCCTGAATATAATCAGGTCAACTGAATTTCAGTCTTAATTTTATCTGCAAAATTCCTTCATAGAAATACCTAGATTATTATTTGAATTATTGGGAAAAGGTATATGACCACCATGGGTAAAGACTTTGGAGAGTTATCTTAAAATTCTATCTTCACGTGTGAAGCAAATTTGCTGGTCCATATAATTCCTTTTTATCAGTAAATTTTGTAAGGACAAATCCACCTTATGAATCCTGAAGACCTTCACATAATAAGAATGTATGTATATTTCTGGGGTATAGGATGGGGTGTAGTTTATATGACCTTCACACGTAAGCCAAGTACTCTAACTTTGCATTTTTAATTTTTTACTTAACATAATTTATGTGTTTATGGACTAAAGTGGGACAATTCAATACATGATTATAATCTGCATAACTTAGATTTAATCTTCAGTCAAGATTTAATGGTGATTTTTAGCAGTCTGATTCATATACTTATATTTTAATTACTCTGAACACAAGAAAGAGGAAGAGTTGCTTCTAGAAACCTAGAAATATAGTGTTATAGTTTTAGGTATTACACACTATGTACATGCTTAGGAAATACAGTACTCTTGATTGGTCAAGTTCAAGAAAAATCAATATAACACTGAAATAGAAACAACTTTCACTGATCAGTAGTTTGTTATATGTTTTAAAATCTACTTAAAAATCTACAAGAAATATAAGAATATATTCTTGAAATAAAGCACTAAGGAAAGATAAATCCTAAAGCTTCCTTGACATCCCTTTCCCAATATTTCCCCAAGAAGAAAGCAATGTAAAATGAATAGCATTTTAGGTAATTTTCCAATAAAATTACATACCTCTTCTCAACATCTTTGCATTATTAATCTCATTGTATATCAAAAGAAAGTCAGTCTTCAAGTCATTGCCCCTCAAAATATTCCCATGAGCAGTTTTGTGGCAGTTTGTAGGACCCCAATAAAGAGTTCCTCTTCCCCATCTAAATTCTGAACTGATTGAGAAATGAAACCAAAGTGGTCTGGGATAGAAATCAAAGATAGCCACCATTTTCCATCCCTGCTTGGCATCACATGTCCTGACTTCAAGATGCCTTGACCAAAGGAATGTGATAGAAATCCTCCTAGGGGACTCTGAATCTAGAACCCAAAACCTGTGACTTTTGCTTGGGTGTCTTGGAATCCTTACTCTCAGAAAGTATTCACTGGAGTAATGTTGATCCTGTAAGAATCCCAAGCCATGATAGGGTATTCTAGTCAACATTCCTTGATACTAGGAGCTGAAATCTACCATCTAATGAGAAATCTCCGGAGTCACTGAGAATCCACCTAGGTGAGCCTTCGGATATCTGTGATTCCAGCCAGGATCTCGTGTATTTGTGGTGGGAAGTCCAAACAACCATCCACCCAAAAACAGTCAACATGTAGAACTGTGGTATAGAAAAATAGTTGAAGTCACTAAGCTTAGGTCTGTTTCATTATCTAGCAATGGATAATGGACCAATATGGTAGATGGAAGCAAACGGGCAACTTCATTACTGATAAATTAATCTGAGATGAAGTATCTTATTTTTACAGGTGTCAATCCATGCAGGCTTCCTTAACAAAAATATTTATCATGAACTGAGTGGCTTGTAAGCAACAGGAGTCTATTTTTCACAGTTCTGATGACTGGGAAGCCCAAACTCAGGTGCCAGCAGATCCAGTGTCTGGTGTGGGCTCGTTCCTCATAGAGGTCATCTTTCTGTTGTGTCCTCACGTGGTGGAAGAAGAAAACAGCTGTCTGGTTCTCTTGTACAAGGGCATTAATCCCAAGCATGAGAGCTCTGTCCTCACAACCTAAGCCCCTTCCAAAAGGCCTCATCTAACACTAAGACCTTGTGGGTTAAAATGTCAACATTTGAATTCCAGGGAGACAAAAACATTCAGAACACAGAAACAGAGAAGTGCCTTTCCCGTATGGAAACTCCAATTTAGATATATTCCTCTTACAGGATCTTTGGATTGGGGCTGCCTTCTGCACTTGATCTCTCAACTATGGGGTCAGAAAATTCCGTGGAGGTATGAAGCAGAAACCTGTTAGGGGAAGGAAAAGAAATCCACCACATTCCACAGGCCTGCTCAGGTTTATTTTCCAAATCCCCCAACCAAATGAATCATTTGTCTCATAGGAAGAAGTCAGTGAGAGGCAGAGAGAGGATTGCAACACTGGTGTGACTTTCTCACAGGAAAAGACAGTTAAAGAAGGGAAGGGTTTTCCCACAGTAAGCTCTCCAGAGGACACTCAGGGTGTGTGGTCCATCAACAGGGGCATGTTTAATCTTGAATCATTTCCTATACTGTGAGCTGAAAACTTATATTTTATTATATCTCATTTTATATATTTACATATAACTATTTACAATTATATATATCTTCATTATTACCTACATTATTGTTGTTATTGTATATCTATTATTTTGATTTGCATCTTATTGAATAGATGAATGTATATCTTTATGTCTATTCCTCATGTTTTACTCTTGTGTGAATTGACCACTTATCTTCTTTGCCCACATTCTTTTAAAGAATGTTCTTCATACAACCTGTGAACTGGTGTTTTCTGTATTGTGTAAGTTGAGAACTTTTTTCCTAGAGAAGTGTTTCATAAAAGTGTTTTAATTTTAAAATCATATCTCAATTTTAACATTTTTATCTTAGATTATCAGGACTTCCACTTATGGATTTTGCATTTTGTGTTTTAAAAAGCAGAGCATTCCTAGTGTAAGATTATAAATATAATCCTGGATTGCTGGGGCATTTTAATAGTATTTTATGCTTATATATTTAGATGGTTTTGAAGAAACAACTTTATTGTCATTTTCCTAAATATTTATTTGTCATAAAAACCTTTATTGTCTAATTTACAGTTTCCATTACTGATTCAAAATGCAGCCCTTGCTATGTAATAATTTCTGTTCTAGTGTGCTTTTTCCTTATGCTGAACTGGTAAGATATTAACACATTGTTAGTCTAATACAATGCATCCACATTCATTTCATTTTCTTTTGGTCAGAGTGTTATTACGGATGCTGGTTTAGATTTTCAGTGGCTAGGCCCATATCCTGGGTTAGTCCGTCTGCCTCTGGTGGTGTCATGTGACTTTCCACTCTCCTTGCATGGTTCTGATGCATGGAAACGAGGACTGTGCACTTCATCAGACCCACGTTCAATGCTTCAGTTCACAACATTTTACCCTGGGCTTTGCACTGCATCTTGCTGGGGGCCACCGAGTCTTGCTGTCCTTCTTGATGCTAAAGTTCCTAAGTGGCTTTGTGGAGCACAGCTCAGTTTCATCAATATCGTGTCTTCCTAATAATAAATTAGCCTTCACTAATTGTTCTGTTGGTGGTCATTGCTAGAAACAATTATTTCAATCAGGGTTTCAAAATAAGGATTTTCTAGTTCTATGGTTCTTTCTTTATTAACTGGAATTCTTTTGTAAATAAGAAACTTTCCTCATCACTGAGGTTCCTTGTTTTCTGCACTGTACAATTTGTGCAGGGAATATAAGACACTTAATTCTTTTCCTTTAATTGCCAATTTTCAAGAAAAGATTGGTGGTCCCAGGTCCAGTGACCTCCAGTGGTGTCTAAATAAGTGGTGTCTGTCTCTTTGGCTGTTTCTATCTATTTCCTCACCCTTTCCTTTCCCTCTCTTACTGTGAAATCCATTGATCTTTGGGTTCACATATTTTGTTGGCCTTCTTGCTGGTCATCCTGAGGCAGTTTGAGAACAACAAGGCAATAGATAGGAAGTATGTGAGAGACCTAGCTGAACTCCTGTTGCTATGTGGAGACAAGTCATTAATCCACTAATGATCCAATGGATTAATGCATTCATGGGGACTGAGGTCTAATGACCTCTTCAAGGACTTACCTGGTCCCACTTCTTAATATCACATAATTCAATTTCAGTCTGAGTTTCCAAGAAGACAAACTATATTCAAACCATAGTAACACTGGGTTTTACATATTAAATGTTTTTGCTGATTGCACTTATTGTTCTTCTGATGGTCAAGTCACCCAGTCTTTGGCCAGCAGGAGACAACTTATGCCTACTCTGGTGCTGTTTGACAAGATCTGCTATTTCCTTGCTGAATCTCTGACTTTCTGACACAACAACAGTGTATCTCATTCTTTATTTCTTGGCCTAGAAATGTTTTTAATTTTATTCCCACCTTCTTGCTTAAACCTTAGGCATTCAAAATTTTTAAATCCACTTGATTGGAATATAATTTATATAATTAAAATGCACCCAGTTAAATGAGTTTTTATAAATATATTTACCCATGAAACTGCCACTTCAATCAAGATATAGCACATTTATGTCAATCTGAAATGCTCCCTGTCTCTTTCCAATCAGTACTCACCAGCCATCCAGGTCCCAGGAAGCCCCTGGTCTGCTTTCTTTGATTAGAGAGTTCCTATTAGCTTTGCCTGCTACATAGTCTCTTCAGAATAAAATGACCTATCATGCATTGTTTTGTGTCTCACACTTTTCTCACAGAACAATGTTTTTGAGAGTCATTGTTGTTTAGTACTGGTTGGTTCCTTTATATAAGCAAGTATTATTTTGTTGCATGGCTATACTGGAATTTATTCATCTACTATTTTTTGATTGCATGTCAGTTATTTCAAATTTTGAAGTACTAAAAAGAGTCCATGAATAATCATGAATAAGTGTTTGTATAGAAAAAACATATTTTGATTTTCCTTAGATAAATATCTGGTGTCAGTCAGCTTTTCTTTATTGTCACAAATATTTGAGGGAAACAATTTTAAAGATAAAAGGTTAATTTTGGCTCATGCTTTTGACAGTTTCATTCTATGGTCGATTGGACTGTTGCTTTGGGACCCTTGAAGAGACATGGTGGAGGCATGTAGCAGAGAAAGCTGTTTACTTCATAGTGGCTGGAAAGCAAAAGACAAAGTAATAAGGGGCCAGGGTCCGAATATCCCTTTCAAGGGCATGTTCCCAGGGATCTAATTTGCTTCTGAAAGACCTCCCAATAGCACCATAGGCTCAGGTTCAAGTCTTGAATACATTGGCATTTGGGAGACATTCAAGATGCAAACTGTAGCACTCAGAAATGGAATTAATCTACTAGACCATTTAGGAAACATGGATTTCACCTCTGGGATCTGCCAAGTTGTTTCCCAAAGTTGTTTTGCCATTTAACATCCCTAGTAATATGTAAGTTTCCCAATTGTTTTGCATCCTTGAAAAAAATTTTTTTTATTTGCACTCCTCTCATGACAAATATTGTGGATTACATTTCCATGTGCTTATTGGTCATTTGCATATTTTCTTTTATGAAGTGCTCCTTCAAGATTTTGCTCCTATTTTCAACTTTTATTGAGTTTTATGAATTTATTCATATTTTGGATACATGTGCCTTGTCCAATCCATGTATTGTAAATATTTTCTCAGAGGCCTCCTCTAAATTTTTTAAATGATTCCTTTTGATGAGTAGTTTTTATTTTTTATGAAGTCTAAATTGGTTGTGTGTGTGTGTGTGTGTGTGTGTGTGTGTGTGTGTTTGTGTGTTGTCTATGATATTCTACCCCAAGATCACAAAGATATTCTGTTTTTTGAAAGAATTCTACAATTCTAATTTTGGTCTGTTTTCCATTGAGTTAGATTGTCTGAAGGGTCATGATTAAATTTCTTCCACTAAAGAAAAATAAAAAGTTTCCTTTTGCTGCTGTAACAAATTCCCAGGAGCATGGTGGTTTTGAAAAATGAAAGTGTTCTTAGTCTTAGAGTTCTTGGTGTAGGAAGTTCTCTAGACTTCCACTAGACTAGTTCTTACTGCACTCAAAGTGTCCACAAGGCTGCATTCCTGAGTGCCCCACAAATCTTTTGTCAGTGTTTTGCATGTTTTGTAGCTGGCTAGCCTTCTCCAGTTTGCAGCCCAATGTCAGCTTCCATTCCTCAGTGACTCTGATTTTGACTCTGATGCCTTCCTCTTGGGAGGACCCTTGTGAATACATTGGGCCACCTGGATAATCTAGGATAATCCCCTCACAGCAGAATCCGTAGTCTAGTCACACCTGCATGATCTCTTTGGTCATATGAGTTCACATATTCACAGATCTGGGGAATTGACAAGTGGACATCATTAGTCATTTGTCTGCCAGTCATACTGTGTTCCAGCAGATGGGTTGCATGAACTCCTGCATGCTACTCCTGAGAAAGTGAAGCTGGTGGTATCCCAACACTTCCTTGACCTGGCTGTATCAGAAGTTAGCACATGCCAACACAGAACATAAAGGATCCAGTGGAATTTGGTGCATTGACACATTACTTCTGCGCAGCAGGAAGGGGGTCATTTTACAGATGGCAACAATCCTCATAAGGACATTTAACAACATGATGCTAGGGTTCGCCAGCTGAGGTGGATACTCACCCACTCTTTATCATACACTCTGACTTTTTAAAACTATTTTTTTTCTTAGGAATTTGAAATACTTTTGATTTAAAAATAAAGAACTGTACACTGGGAATAACTCCAGAACTCTCTTTTAGAGAACCTAAGTCATTGTCACTGGCCCTCTGTCATCTTGAGTCATGGGACAATGGGGGAAAAGAAGCAGGAGGTTGTTGGGCTCAGAACAGCACACACAGGATTTCTGCACTGTACCAGAGGTGCCACAGGAGTTTACTCATTTACAGATGCAGCATGAACACCCACAGAGTGCATGAATCACTTGCATCTTTTGCTCACTTGAGCTCTTATTAAATATGATTTGTTATGGAATCATGAAGTGATGTGAGATTCCTGTAATAAAAACCATAATATTCTGAATGCTAACTTGGCCTGAAATTCATGAACTTCCCAAGAATGTGTGTTGTTAAAATATCAGGGGGAAACATATATCGAATTAAAATATGACATGACTCATATCCTCATGTTATTTTTCATGAATGGTTATTAAAATAAAATACACATGCAAATATTTAACTTCTGGTTGATAAGAACAATGAAAGTTATTTTCTTGGTGTAGTGAAAATCTGGTTATTATATGAATGTTTAGTATCTGAGCAAACATTTGACACCACTGTGTTGGGCTACACCATCCTGAGGTGTGTTGCAATATTGAATGGACTTGCAAATTGTATGTCTATATTTTAGGTCTGGGAGAGGATGAGAGAAGACAGAAAGTAGTCATGCTTATTTCTTAGTACTAGACTTAAAATTTGATCTTGTATCTTTGTATGGTCATCTTTTGAATTGATGACCCACTGGACCTGCTGAAGGAGCTGTGAGATGCAGTCTATAGCTGGACTGCCACAGGTGCATCTAAAACCACAGGTGCTTCTATTCCAGAAAGAGAGAGAGAGAGAGAGAAAGTACATCGTCAGCATGGTAGGTGTTATAGTTTGGATGTGATGTGTCCCCCAACAGCTCATGTGGGAGACAATGCAAGAAGGTTAGAGGAGAAATGATTGACTCATGAGAGCCTCAACACAATCAGTGTTTTTATCCCCTGATGGTTAACTGGGTAGTAACTGTAGGCAGGTAGGTTGTTCCTGGAGGAGGTGGGCTTTGGGATGTGCCTTTGGGGCATATATGTTTTCCCCGGAAAGTGAAGTCTGTCTCTGATTCCTCATGTGATGACCTGAGCCATTTTCCTCTGCCATGCACTTCTGTCACACTGTTCAGTCTCATCTTGGACCCCCAAGAATGGAGTCCACCATCTAGGGACTCAGACTTCTGAAACCATGAGCCTCCAAATAAACTTTCCTCCTCTAATTTTTCTTTAATGTCTTTTGGTCATAGTAGCAAAAAGGCTAACTAAACACTGTATACACAGCATGAAACTCGCTGAAACAACAGTAGTTTCTCAGTAAAATACCCTTGAATAAATAAACTGGTCTTTCTATTCTTTATTAGGAAATCAAAGTCCTATTCCATCTTTCACGGTCTTCCCTATGTATACACATCTTTCCTAGAGACTGTTTCAGGTAGGATGTGGCTGGAGGAGGTGGGCCATTGGGGTCATGTCTGTGTCCGTGCTGAGGGGTGGTCTCTCTCTCTGCTTCCTGATGCCAAACTTGCAGCCACTTTCCTCCACCACAAACTTCCACCATGACGTTCTGCCTCACCTCAGGCCTAGAGCAATGGAGTTGGCTGTCTATGAACTGATACCTCAGAGTGAGACCCCAAATAAACTTTTACTCCTTTAATTTTTCTTGTCAATTGCTTTTGGTCACATCAACAAAAGGCTGACTAAAACTGGAGGAATTCCCCCCTCCTCCTCCTCTCGCACTCCTCCTTCTCCCCATCCTCCTCCTCCCCTTCCCCCATCCTCATCTGCGGGGGCGTCCGGAATTCCATCCAGTGCTTGACAAAGATCCTCTGGAGGATGATTGCAAAGGCTCATCCTAA